>NC_057803.1:329014128-329187149 GCF_018294505.1 Triticum aestivum
TGTTCGTCTCGTTGAGCTCTTCATGCTAGTATAATTTCCATGCATGTTACTGAACATTATGATTCCTTTTTCATTGATGCAAGAGTGCTATAAAATGTTAGCTGTTGGTTCTTATCAGATCATCGTGATTTGGCATTTTTGTTGCATTTGATGTGTGCATGCTATGAGCATGAGGTCTACTTGAATTTTGAACTACTTCATGCCATCTTTACAGAGGTGCAAGACTTGTATTTTTGTGGTCTATGTGGTGACTAGCACAAGCATGCAAACTAGGCTCCGTGAAGTTGCTGTTTTTAGGGACTTGGGATTTTGCTGTCTTTTTCCTGCTGTTATTTTGATGCCATGTAAACTTGATGTTGCATTGAGATCCATGCTTATATTGGGATACTAAAGTGAGGATGTTTTGAACATGTGGTTATGCTCTATCCATTCATGCCCCTGTTTGCAATTTTGGGGTGGTCTAGCATGTCTTTTTCTTGCTCTACTTTTGCTATAAAATATTCTTGGCAGTTTGTTAACATGTTAATCAAAATTACCATGGTTGTTGCTAGTGATCCATGCATCCTATTAACTTTCTCTTGCCATGGTTAGCTTCATGAACATGTCATCTTGCTATTGGTATTCTTATGTTGTCATGCAATGCTTTGTGGTGAGTGGCATGAGCTTGCAAAGTTGCTATCACAAATCTGTTTATGACATGCTCTGTTTTTGTGTTGTTTGAAACTATTAATAAAACTTGCTATGTTTACATGGGTGCCATCGTATCTTCTGTGCCTTTCTGGCACATGTTCAGTAAGGGATTTTGTTCTACGCATTTAGTAGAATCATGCCATGCCTTTGTTTGCTATGATATATTCATGTAGCATGTTGTTTGCTTGGTCTAAACATTGCTTCCTGATGTTGTTTTTGACATGTTAGTATTTCCACATTCTGTGAACATCCACATTCTGTGAACCTGATATCTTTTGCACTTTTTCCATGCTTGTTTGAACCTGTTCTATTGTGTTTTAGCCATAGCTCAGTGTTCATGTTTTGTCAAGCATCTCTTGTACATCACTGCCATATGCTTTGTTCTAATGTTGGAGTGAAGTAGCTTAGTTTATTGTTGCATTCTAAGTGGCATCATGCTGTTAATCACAGATTTGCATCATTCTTGTGATGCTTGCCATTTGAAAACCATGCATCCATTTCCGGTGATCTTTATATCGATTTCAACCAAAATCATCTGATCTTTCCAGCGGAATACTTGGTTTGCCAAGTTGATGCCTTGATCATTCTTTCCCTTCTGGAGCATGCATATGCATTGCATATCAAGTCTTGCATATCATGTCATGTATTGCATCATGTTGCTTGTGCATTGCACAATGATTGATTGTTGTTCCATTGCTTGTGTTCTTGCTTTGGGTAGAGCTGGGAGACGAGTACGTGACCGAGGAACCTGTTGAGTATGTTAACGAGGATCAAGGTTTCGACAACTCTGAGAACTTTGTAGGCAAGATGACCATACCCTCGAAATCACTTCTATCTTTGCTTGCTAGTTGTTCATTCTATCGCTATGTCGCGCTACCTACCACTTGCTATATCATGCCTCCCATATTTCCATGTCAAGCCTCTAACCCACCTTTCTAGCAAATCGTTGTTTGGCTATGTTATCGCTTTTGCTCAGCCCTCTTATAGTGTTGCTAGTTGCAGGTGAAGTTGAAGTTTGTTCCATGTTGGAACATGGATATTGCTTGGATATCATTATTATCTTTTTTTACTTTAATGCATCTATATACTTGGTAAAGGGTGGAAGGCTCGGCCTTATGCCTGGTGTTTTGTTCCACTCTTGCCGCCTTAGTTTCCGTCATACCAGTGTTATGTTCCTTGATTTTGCGTTCCTTACGCGGTTGGGTGTTATGAGAACCCCTTGATAGTTCGCTTTGAATAAAACTCCTCCAGCAAGGCCCAACCATGGTTTTACCATTTTCCTCACAACCTATATCCTTCCCTTGGGTTCTACAGACCCAAGGGTCATCTTTATTTTAACCCCCCCCCCCTCGGGCCAGTGCTTCTCTAAGTGTTGGTCCGAACCGAGCTGCCAGCGGGACCACCTCACGGAAACTTGAGGGATGGTTTTACTCGTAGCTAGTCTCATCCGGTGTGCCCTGAGAACGAGATATGTGCGACTCCTATCGAGATTGTTGGCACATCGGGCTGCTTTGCTAGTCTTTTTTACCATTGTCGAAATGTCTTGTAACCAGGATTCCGAGACTGATCGGGTCTTCCCGGGAGAAGGAATATCCTTCGTTGACTGTGAGAGCTTGTGATGGGCTAAGTTGGGACACCCCTGCAGGGTATAAACTTTCGAGAGCCATGCCTGCGGTTATGTTGAAGATGTGAATTTGTTAATATCCCGTTGTAGAGAACTTGACACTTGACTTAATTAAAATGCATCAACCGCGTGTGTAGCCTTGATGGTCTCTTTTCGGCGGAGTCCGGGAAGTGAACACGGTTCTTGTGTTATGCTTGAACGTAAGTAGCTTCAGGATCACTTCTTGATCACTTCTAGCTTCTCGACCGTTGTGTTGCTTCTCTTCTTGCTCTTATAGTCTTATTTGCGTACGTTAGCCACCATATATTCTTAGTGATTGCTGCAGCTCCACCTCACTACCTTCTCCTACCCATAAGCTTAAATAGTCTTGATCTCGCGGGTGTGAGATTGTTGAGTCCTCGTGACTCACGGATACTTCCAAACAGTTGCAGGTGCCGAGGATACCAGTTGCAGGTGCCAATGATACCAGTGCAGGTGATGCTACCAAACTCAAGTGGGAGTTCAACGAGGATCTGGGTCGTTACTATGTTTCATTTTCTCATGATCAGTAGTGGAGCCCAGTTGGGAGGATCGGGGATCTAGCATTTGGGGTTGTGATGAGGACATCAATACCATTGTTACACCCACATCCCCTGCTGCTATACATACTGGACCAATTACTAGAGCTCGCGCATGCCAATTAAATTATCAGGTACTTTCATTTCTTGGTAACGATTCTAATGTTCATGAGAATATGATGTTGCCTAAATTGGATACATTTGTTTTGCTTACAAATGAAGGGCCTTGTTTGGACAAGAAAGATGAACCTTGGAGCAAGTTCAAGCATGGAGATGATGCATGCACAAGGGGATCAAGAACGGAGTTACAAGTGATGATTTCAGGACTTTGAAGCCACCATAAGGAGTGCATGAAGCCTTGGACGAAATATACAAGATGCCACTTCATAAATTTCGTCCAGAGGCTATTCTAGGTGCTGCGTCACCTTATTATTGGGCCAGGCCCATGTATTTTCGAAATACTTAAGTATAGGCTGTTTTTAGAGTCCGTATGTGTGGGGAAACAAGAGTTAGGGTTGGTTTCGGACGCCTCCTCCAAGGGCCACGAAATTCCCCCCTCTTCCTCCATATATACAGCCCTTAGGGCGTCATTTATACTTTGGGTATTGTTTAGATAAAAAGTTCGCCATAGCTGCAGCTTCGCGTCCTTCGTTTCTGTTCAACGACCAGACCAAGACGTCACAGAACCCCAACTTGATCAATAAAGATTTCCTCTTATATTCGCAATATCCATATTGCAATCTTAGTTTCTTGCTTGTTCTTCGTTTGCCTGCAGGAAATAGACCTTCGTGGTCAGGTTGATCGTGCTCCGGCGTGGTCAATAACCTTTCGGGGTTGGTTTCGTGATTGCTAAGTCGCAACGTCCTCGCATGTTCGTAGTCGGATCGTCAAAGTTGACTTCCTCCAAAATGATAGCCACCATCTCATTGAAAGACGGGACACTTTCGCCTCTATCCAGTTCCTTTATTTTGGTCGTAGTCGGTCTTTGAGTGTATTTGGATGATGTATGAATTATTTATGTATTGTGTGAAGTGGCGATTGTAAGCCAACTCTTTATCTCTTTCTTATTCAGTACATGGGATTGTGTGAAGATTACCCCTCTTGCGACAAAACTACCATGCGGCTTTGCCTCTAAGTCATGCTCCGACACGTGGGAGATATAGCCGCATTATCGGTGTTACAAGTTGGTAATCAGAGCCATCCCCGAGTTAGGAGCCCCCTGCTTGATCGAATCACTGACATTGTTGAGTCAAGAACAAAATGTTTTGAGTCTTAGGATTATACATATTGGAGAGTAGGATTCTTTTTACTCCCCGGTCCCTTCGTCGCTCTGGTGGGGCCTCCTGACGTAGAAGTTTTGACTCTCCTCTCCTCAAATTTCATGAAAAAAATTAGGATCACGCGGGTATCTTGGAATCGTTCTGATAGTCTTGTGACGAGAACATTGTTCTTGGTGCCTCCTGACATTTAGGGGTTGTGGTGGTGTCCCGGGGAGTTGAGCTCCGAGGTGTTGTCGTCACAATTTTATCGTTGCAGTTCTGGAATACCTGAGTTCGCCGACATCGAAAATCTCTTTTATGCAGTTGTTGGTGAGATAACCTCGATGCCACCCAGTTCTGGGGCAGGAGTTTGGGAGTATTGCCATAACTTGTATAACAGATGCTTTTCGAAGGTTGAGGTACATGATTTCCGAAGGTTTCTTGGTTATGTGTTGAAGGATTGATACCACTGGATGTAGGAATTGTTAATTTGCGTGAGATATTATGCTTCCCCTGTATCCCCAACACCTGATTGCATAACCAAAAAGTTTTGGGATTGTTATAGGTGGGAATTCAAGTAGCTCTAGTATTTCTTCCCGTAGATATTTGGTTTGAGATTGGGTAATCCTTACCACTTATTTGTTCATATTCATAGCTTGTTGCTTTATTCATCTGCCTTTATCTAAGTGGCTTCTCACCCTTATGGACGTCTGATGATTTACTTTGGAATTCATTCGTTCATCCTTCTTCGAATGTTTATTGTGAACACCATATGTTGCAATTTCTATCCATTGATTCATCTTGAATATCTCTCTATCAAGATTCTAACGGATGTCACCCTCTTCAGGATGGCTCCTCCAACACGTTAGAATCCGGACCGCAATGATGGAGATCAGTCGAACCCTCCACCACCACCTCCACCTCCGGAGGCATGGCAACACTCAGATGCTTTTGCAACTCTTGCAAGAGCGCAACCAAGGTCAAGGCAACCAAGGTAATCAAGGCCAAGGCAACAATCAGCCTCAGTTTGCTACCCTCAACCAGTTTCTCGCAAACCAGCCGAAGTTTTTCAGGAACTGTGTCGAGGCCACATACGCCGACAATTGGCTAGTGGACATCTGCAAGCATTTTGAATGTAGCAATGTCAGGTCTGTGGACAAGGTCAAGTTTGCTTCATTTCAACTCAAGGACCAAGCTGCTGAGTGGTTTCAACAATACGGATATTCCAGAGGAGGTTGTGTGATTACCTGGGATGATTTCCGCCGAGACTTCAAAGCTCATCACATCCCACCAAGTGTTGCTGAGAGCAAGTGTGAGGAGTTCCGCAGTCTCAAGCAAGGCAGCATATCCGTGTATCAATACAATATCCAGTTTCAGAAACTTGCTCGCTTCGCTAAACAAGACGTTGCTGACGAAAAGAGTATGATCTTTCAATTCAGAGGTGGCCTCAGAGAAGATCTGCATTTATCTCTCGTGCTTCTTGAGTCGACCAAGTTTGATCAATTCTATAACATGGCACTAACGCATCATGTCGAACCTTGTTCCGTCTATGCGTGGTACACAACCATCCTTTGAGTAAGCAACCGCTACACGCGTCAAATTATAGAGAGGTAGATCGACTAGTATATGTGTGGAGAAGGAGAGATGCCTAGCTTTGTATTGAGGGAGATCAATCGGCATCCATGCATATATGTAGAAAAGGAATAAGGTTGGGAGAAAGAGAAAGGTAGAGTGTCGGAGGGTTGGTGGTGCAGTGGCGTCTCACAAATGGTGGGAGAGGCCTGCTAGACAAATAGAGGGTACGAGTGCAATATCAATAAGAGAGGGCCGGGGATGTCTGTCTGTCTATGCACGTGCGTGTGAGAGACAGGTCGGGAGGTATTCAAGGATGATGAGGGGAGACGATATGGTTGTGGTAAGCATATGTAACTACATAGGAACATCAACCATAATGTGTCCGAGAAAGGGACAGACATAACTAGTGAGGTAAGTCTATCAGTGTGTGGGGAAAAAGAATTATAGTCGACCTAGCTATATGTAGCGAGATCGGTACGTATGCATGCATGCATGTGTTAGAAGCAAATAAGGACCGGAGAGACAGACAGATGGAGAGAGGTGCGGCTAGGAGGTGGTGTGAGAGTCCTACTATGTCGAGGGGAGAGGAGTGTGTGAGTATGAGATCGATGAAAAGAGGGGCGGGAGTGTGCACCTGCGTGGGACCGTATTGGAAATAGGGGGCATGGACGATACGAAGAGAAGAGGGGAAGTATGTGTTTGTGGTGGGCACACTTGGCTAGAGAGGTACATCGGCCGGTGTGTGCCGCAAAGGAGCCGAGGGCCTACACACACCGCGGGTGAACGACCTAAAGAGAAATAATGAACGTGCACGATGGAGGGGACGCTGAGGGAGGGTGAGAGGGGGCGGGCGTGTGCATGCATGATAGAAAGTTAGCGCTAGCTAGCTACAAAGAGAAGAGGATCGTGAAGGTGTAAAAGACGAACAGAGATCATAATTCATTATAAAAAAGTGGATACGGATACTTGAAGAAGATATCATAATGTAGAACATTGATTATAATTTGGGCTAATGTATGGCTTTTGCAGCTCAGGGCTAAATACTTGTCATAATGTAGGGGCAGGGCACTATACTTTGTGTGATAAATACGGTGTACGTATGGAACATGGTTTAGATTATGAATATATAGTTAGTACTTCAAATGTACTATTATTTGGAATCAACATCAAGTGTATTCAAAAAATTGAATTCGAGTTCATAAAGTACACATGGTTCATATCTATCTCTATAGTAATCATGTGGTGTATTGTTAAGGTAATACACAAATGGTGGTTGAAGTTGGCAACAATCATGATTGTAGATTCTTATTGAAATAGAGAAACGAATTCAAAATTAGTTCGAATAGCAGCGGTAGTATAGATATTTGGAATGCACTAAAATGTTGGTATGAGTAGGTTACATGCATTATACAGCCAGCGAACAAATTTAATTGGACATAACATGGATTCATACTCTATTTTGAATAGCATTTGTATAGTAAAACGAGACAAGACTCTCTCTTTGTGTGGTGTGAATAGTTTTAATTTTTTTTTGTTTTTCTCGTTGAGGGAAGTGCGAATTGATTTGGTACATACAAGTACAATATTACACATTAGGCTTGTCCCTAAAATTCAACCCGCGCATTGTTATATCCTAAAAATTTAGATATCATGCTCCCAAAACTGGCGCCTTCACAACACGTGCCTTGGTATCCTGAAATTACAACATGCGCGAAAACTCCCTCCAGCTACCAAATCCCGACACGCGAAATCCCCCATCTAACCCCGAGCTAAAAGGGCTGGTAGTTCAAATCGGTGGGGGAACTTTTGTAACACATCCTACATTTTAGACAAGCGTGTCCCTAAGTCATGGTTCCCCCTCCCATCGCCTCCTTTTTGCCAATCGGAATCCCAGCCCACCATAACCTCTCCGCTCCGGCCGTGAAAACCCATCCTCCTCGGTCCGCCACCTCACCGCTGCCCAGCCAAAGCCTCTTCCCTAACAATGTCGTCCACCGCAACAGCTCTACGTCCCTCATCGACCTCCACGAATGAGGATCCGTCATCCATCTCGTCGTCCCGCCGGTTCAGCCACCCCGTCCTCCACCTCCAAGGAGCTGCTCCGACGATTGCCTCATCTATCGTGGCTGCTCCATCCCCACAGCGCCTGTAACGGCCCGGACACACCTGCCGGTGGTCGTTACTCCTGGCGGGATCTAGACTCGCCCCACAGACCAATACTAGTCTTTTCTGCGCACGTTGTCCTCACTCATGCGCACCCGGGAGCAGCTTCCCGGTTAGTAACCCATCATGAAACTACTCCAAGCTGAGCACACTTAACTTTTGAGTTCTGTCCGAATGGGCTCCTGGAAAAGAAGGAATTCCTTATTGATATGAGTAGTTGAAAGTGCAACTATCCCTAGGTGGTTTTGGTAATTCATAACAACATATAGCTCATTGAGCTAATGCTATTCCAAGATGACTATTTCAGGAAAGCTCAATGATTGGCATGGCATGGATGTGAAAGTGGAACCCTAAAAATTCTAAGGACAAAGGATTGGCTCAAGCTCAAAAGCTCAAGACTCTTCATTTTATATTTTAGTGATCCAAGATCACATTGAGTCTTTAGGAAAAGCCAATACTATCAAGGAGGGATGAGGTGTTGCTTAATGAGCCTCTTGCTTCATGTGCTTAGTGATATGCTCCAAAACCCTCAAATACTTTCCCATATCCACATATGACCTAAACCCTAAGCCAAACTCGGTCATACCGATTCTTTCTATCCGGCGCCACCGAGTTTCACTTGTCATAAGCCACTGCCAAACCCTAGCAATTCGGTTCTACCGATAGGGATCTCGGTCCCACCGAGATGGGATTGCAAACTCTCTGTTTCCCTTTCGTAACTATTCGGTCTCAACGAAAGAGCGAATCAGTCCCACCGAGATTGCAATGTAAATTCAGTGTTTCCTTTTTGTAACTTTTCGGTCTCACCGAAAGAGCAAATCGGTCCCACCGAGTTTGCCTGACCAACTCTCTGGTTAGCTAATTACCAAAATCGGTCTCACCGAGTTTGTGTAATCGGTCTCACCGAGATTACGTCATGCCCAAACCCTAACCATATCGGTCCTACCGAGTTGCATGTTAGTCCCACCGAAAATCTCTAACGGTCACTAGGTTTACCTTTTCGGTCCGACCGAGTTTGTTGATTCGGTCCCACCGAGATTGGAAAACTGTGTGTAACGGTTGGATTTTGTGTGGAGGCTATATATACCCCTCCACCTCCTCTTCATTCGTGGAGAGAGCCATCAGAACACATACACAATTCCAACTCATATGTTCTGAGAGAGAACCACCTACTCATGTGTTGAGACCAAGATATTCCATTCCTACCATATGAATCTTGATCTCTAGCCTTCCCAAGTTGCTTTCCACTCAAATCTTCTTTCCACCAAATCCAAATCCTATGAGAGAGAGTTGAGTGTTGGGGAGACTATCATTTGAAGCACAAGAGCAAGGAGTTCATTACCTACACATCATTTGTTACTTCTTGGAGAGTGGTGTCTCCTAGATTGGCTAGGTGTCACTTGGGAGCCTCTGACAAGATTGTGGAGTTGAACCAAGGAGTTTGTAAGGGCAAGGAGATCGCCTACTTCGTGAAGATCTACCGCTAGTGAGGCAAGTCCTTCGTGGGCGATGGCCATGGTGGGATAGACAAGGTTGCTACTTCGTGGACCCTTTGTGGGTGGTTGCTTCTTCGTGGACCCTTCATGGGTGGAGCCCTCCGTGGACTCGCGCAACCGTTACCCTTTGTGGGTGGAGCCCTCCGTGGACTCGCGCAACCGTTACCCTTCGTGGGTTGAAGTCTCCATCAACGTGGATGTAGGATAGCACCACCTATCTGAACCACGGGAAAAACATCCGTGTCTCCAATTTCGTTTGAATTCTCCAAACCCTTCCCTTTACATTCTTGCAAGTTGCATGCTTTACTTTCCGCTGCCAATATACTCTTTGCATGCTTGCTTGAATTGTGTGATGATTGCTTGACTTGTCCTACAATAGCTAAAATCTGCCAAGAACTAAAATTGGGAAAAGGTTAAGTTTTTATTTGGTCAAGTAGTCTAATCACCCCCCCCCCTCTAGACATACTTTCGATCCTACAGTAGTCTATCATCCCTAATAAGCCAGGCTAACACATACACCCCCACTCAGAGGAACCGACAACCTCGTCGGGCCACAAGAATGTTCCCTCTTGGCACATACGTCTGTGGATCCAGTCCGGTACATGTGCCATGCCGTGTGCCACGACGGGTCACAAACGTCATGCACAACATGGCCGCGCACCCGTCCGCAAACATCCATGTAACCGTGAGGGTCGGCTCTGATACCAACTTGTAATGCCCCGGACACACCTGCTAGTGGTTGTTACTCCTGGCGGGATCAAGACTGGCCCCACGGATCAATACTAGTCTTTTCTATGCACTTTGTCCTCACTCGTGCGCACCTAGAAGCAGCTTCCCGGACGGTCACCCATCATGAAACTACTCCAAGCTGAGCATGCTTAACTTTGGAGTTCTATCCAAATGGGCTCCCGAAAAAGAAGAAATTCCTTATTGATATGAGTAGTCTATCATCCCTAATAAGCCAGGCTATCATAGCGCTGCCTTAACCCACTCCACCGGAACCGCAGCTTCCTCACCAACTCCTCGGACGAAGCCGAGGGCTACTCGGCACGACCAAAGAGGTTGTACACTCACGCATCACACCTTCTCTTTAACTCGACCTCCCGGCGCCGACGGTGCTCCATCCCGCACCCCCATGGAGCGGCTACCTCGAAACTGGCGCCGCGGGTGACATCTCCATGGAGGCTCTCCCCCAGTGCGAGGCCCCTTCGGTGTTGGTGGCCATACCAACCGAATCTGCTGCTGCTCCGGCTCTCGCTCGCTCGCTCGCACTGTTGCTGCTACTCCGGCTCTCGCTCGCACGCTCGCGTTGCTATGGCTGCTCTCCCCCTTGTTCGTGCCGCCACTTTGCTCCGATTTAGCTACACTTTATTCGACTGAACCAACTTTTGGGTCATTCGGTTTTTAGGGGGTGGGGGCTCGCTGGAGTTAAGGAAGAACCACCCACAGCGGGGAGGGGGCTTTCTGGAGAGGTACCCCACTATCTATCTTAGGGTTTTGGGTGGTGGCGGTGGTCACCAGCGGTGGTGGGGATCGCCGGAGAAAAATCTCGGTGCAGGGGGGATAGAGGGCTGGCCAGGGCAGCGGCGAACCGGCAGTGGGGAGTTGTTTCGGAGAGGCGAGGCGGTGGGGAGTTGTTTCGGGGCGGCGAGGCAGTGAGGCGGCGCGGGGACCGGTGGTTCGATCGGTGGTAGCTGGCGGCTCAGGCGGGGTGCGGGTTGAAGATGAACTATAGGCCCTCCCTAAACTACATGTGAAGTGCCTCTCTACTACCATTATGTTCAGTTTTGACAGTAACATTCAGATTCCACTGTAAATTTCAGTTTCGACAGTTAAGTTCAGAGTCAATAGTTTTTACCTCATCTGTTGTAGTCAGGTGGTTTTTGGTGGTAACGTATTTTACATCATCTATAGGAGATGCTATTAGAATACCACTTGAGATTAATCATGTCTATCTAGTGCTGCTTCAGCCTCGACGTCTTATGGCTCACCGGAGCTGCTCCAACGACAGAACGATCCATGACAACAGAGCAGTGCCATGGACACCATCTACAGATTCCTCAGATCTTCCTCCACACCTCCGACAGCCACCTCTGCCTCAACTTCTTTAGCGACCAACCCAATGATGTTGAGGTCGACACGACTATGGCAAAGAGGTTGTACACTTGTCGCATCACTTATTACTCAACATTCATGTCGATCCATTAGTGCTATTTTGGTTTAACAAAAAAACATAGCAACAGGAAATTTTCCTATGGCACTCTACTATTCAATTATTCATGCATTTTGTTGAGAGAAATGGAGCAAAACATCCACCTGGACCTACTTTTCAAAATCCTATGCATGAACACAAGAGCAAGTGCATTAGTGGCAGAATAACATTCTAACTATACACGCTTTCATATGGTTTCACTTTATTTTGGCCATGTTTCTTTGCATTCCTCTGCTCCTCCAATTCATGTGAACCAAACACCCAAGTTGACAGAAATCCTGTGTTCACAAATGTTCTGTTTCCCATGTGCATTCCTAACCTATTCCGGTGTTTTTCCTCCTATCCCTGTGTTTTTAGAATCATGCTAGCCAAATGAGCCCTTACAGAATTACTTCAGTTACAGGTAGGTGTCGAAGAAAACTTTGTGCGGTTTGTCCTGCTCCTGCCGCGACGTCGTCCACCTCACCTGAGCTGCTCCATCGACAGAAGCATCCACCAAACCATACATCACGACTCCTGACCGTCTTTCGCCACCTTAGATCTCCTTCCCTACCTCCAGCACCCACCGCAACGGCATCACCATCATCGACTCATTAGATGAACCTGAGGAGTACACGGGTCCACAAGAGAGGTCGCACTCTTTTGTTTCTGCTTATGTTATGCATTTCTTAATATTACCTGCTACTTTATTGTCCCGTTCACCTCTTAGACTCCAAGTCAGGTCCAAATTGATGTTCAAACTTGAGTTCTAAATTAGTTGTGGGGCACATATCGAGGCAGCAATGAATAGTATCTTTGTCTAATATCTGGTTCATCTAGGGTATGCCTATGTTGTTCATCTTGGGTGGAAAACAAATAGTAAACCAATCATCATTTGTTTTCTAAAATTAAAGCAATCATCAGCCCGCTATCATTACTTTTGGATCCA
Organism: Triticum aestivum; assembly: GCF_018294505.1. NCBI lineage: Eukaryota > Viridiplantae > Streptophyta > Magnoliopsida > Poales > Poaceae > Triticum > Triticum aestivum. Next base: position 329,026,633 of record NC_057803.1, read on the forward strand.
TCCACTGGTTGTTACCATTACTCTAGATTTTGGCATGCTCTCCTTACAGAATCTCACTATATTTTTTGTATGTATGTCAGATATTGTACACATTCATGCTGAACATGTAGAGAAAAAGAGAAGGGTTTTGCGCGGCAATACAAAATCATGTAGACATCGCTCCATGGTGGGTTCAATGGAAAACTGATAGAGGCAAAGGTGTCCCGTCTTTCGATGAGATGATGGATATCACTTTGGTGGAAGTCGACTTTGACGATCCGACTACAAACGTGCGAGGACGTCGCGCCTTAGCAATCGCTAAACCAACTCCGAGAGGTTATTGACCACGCCGGAGCACGATCAACCTGACCACGAGGGTCTGTTTCCTGCGAGCAAACGAAGAACAAGCAAGAAACTGAGATTGCAATCTGGATATTGCGAATATAAGATGAAAGCTTTATTGATCAAGGTGGGGTTCTGTGACGCCTTTGTCTGGTCGTTGAACACAAACGAAGTACGCGAAGTTGCAGCTATGGCGAACTTTTAATCTAAACAAAACCCAAAGTCTAAACGATGCCCTAAGGGCTGTATATATGGAGGAAGAGGGGGGAATTTCGTGGCCCTTGGTGGAGGGGTCCGAAATCAACCCTATCTCTTGTTTCCCCACACATACGGACTCTAAAAATAGCCTATACTTATGTATTTCGAAATTACATGGGCCTGGCCCAATAATAAGGTGACGCAGCACCTAAAATAGCCTCGGGACGAAATTTATGAAGTGGCATCTTGTATATTTCGTCCAAGGCTTCATGCACCCATTATGGTGGCTTCAAAGTCCTGAAATCATCACTTGTAACTCCGTTCTTGTTCCCCTTGCGCATGCCATCATCTCCATGCTTGTTCTTGCTCCAATGTTCATCCTTCTCCAAGCTAGGCCCTTCATTTGTAAGCAAAACAAATGTATCCAATTTAGGCAGCATCATATTCTCATGAACATTAGAATCATTACCAAGAAACGAAAGTACCTGGTAATTTAGTTGGCGTGCACGAGCTCTAGTAATTGGTCCAGTATGTATAGCAGCAGGGGCTGTGGGTGTAACAATTGTATTGATGTCCTCATCATCCTCCCCTTCTTGAAATGAAGTCGTCCTCGACGGAAGTTCATCTTCGTCATCCAAATAAGGCTTCAAATCTGCAATGTTAAAAGTGGGACTAACCCCAAAATCTGCAGGCAGCTCAAGTTTATATGCATTATCATTTATTTTCTCTACACCTTAAAGGGACCATCAGCACGTGGCATTAGCTTTTATTTGCGCAAATCAGGAAATCTATCCTTACGCAAATGTAACCAAACAAGATCTCCAGGTGCAAACACAACATGTTTTCTACCCTTATCTCCAGCAAGTTTATATTTAGCATTCATACGCTCAATGTTTTCCTTAGTTAACTCATGCATTTTTAAAATCAATTCAGCACGTTGTTTAGCATCAAAATTAACCTTCTCCAAAGATGGAAGAGGCAACAAATCAATAGGTGCACGAGGTAGGAAACCATACACAACTTCAAAAGGGCACATCTTAGTAGTAGAATGCAATGAACGATTATAAGCAAATTCAATATGAGGCAAACATTCCTCCCACATTTTCTTATTATTCTTCAAAACAGCCCTAAGCATAGTAGACAACGTTCTATTGACTACTTCAGTTTGTCCATCAGTTTGGGGGTGACAAGTAGTACTAAAAAGCAGTTTAGTCCCCAACTTAGCCCATAAACATCTCCAAAAGTTGCTAAGAAATTTAGTATCACGATCTGAAACAATAGTATTTGGCACACCATGCAAGCGAATAATTTCACGAAAGAACAAATCAGCAACATTAACAGCATCATCGCTTTTATGACATGGTATAAAGTGTGCCATTTTCGAGAATCTATCCACAACAACAAATATGCTATCCCTCCCCTTCTTTGTTCGAGGTAAACCTAAAACAAAGTCCATAGATATATCCTCCCAAGGAACACTAGGTACAGGCAAAGGCATATATAAACCATGAGGATTGAGTCGTGACTTAGCTTTTTGACATGTAGTGCATCGAGCAATAAAACGCTCAACATCCCGTCTCATCTTTGGCCAAAAGAAATGTGTAGCAAGTACGTCCTCCGTCTTCTTCACGCCAAAGTGTCCCATTAATCCTCCTCCATGCGCCTCCTGCAACAACAAAAGACGAACGGAGCTAGCTGGAATGCATAGCTTGTTAGCACGAAACACAAATCCATCGTTAACGACAAACTTGTTCCACATTCTTCCTTCTTTACAATTCTGCATTACATCTTTAAAATCAGCATCATGCACATATTGATCTTTGATGGTCTCCAAACCAAATATTTTGAAGTCAAGTTGTGAAAGCATAGTATAGCGACGAGACAATGCATCAGCAATAACATTTTCTTTTCCCTTCTTGTGTTTAATGACATAAGGGAAAGTCTCAATGAATTCAACCCATTTAGCATGTCTACGATTCAGTTTAGCTTGACTTTTAATATGTTTCAAAGATTCATGATCAGAATGTATAACAAATTCTTTGGGCCATAAATAATGTTGCCATGTTTGTAAAGTCCGAACAAGAGCATATAATTCTTTATCATAAGTAGAATAATTCAGACTAGGCCCACTCAATTTTTCAGAAAAGTATGCAACAGGTTTGCCATCTTGTAATAACACACCTCCTAATCCAATTCCACTAGCATCACATTCAAGCTCAAAAGTCTTATTAAAATCAGGAAGTTGGAGTAAAGGAGCATGTGTCAACTTATCTTTCAATACCGTGAAGGCTTCTTCCTGTGCGGTACCCCAAACAAAAGGCACATCCTTCTTTGTAAGCTCGTTGAGAGGTGCAGCAATGGTGCTGAAATCTCTCACAAAACGCCTATAGAATCCAGCGAGGCCAAGAAAACTCCTCACTTGTGTGACCGTTTTGGGCTGCGGCCAACTCTCAATAGCTTCAATCTTGGCTTTGTCAACTTCAATTCCCTGTGGAGTAACAACATAGCAAAGAAAAGATACTCGGTCGGTGCAAAAGGTGCACTTCCCAAGGTTACCAAACAAACGTGCATCACGTAGAGCAATAAAAACAGCACGTAAATGTTCCAAATGTTCTTCCAAAGATCTGCTATAAATCAGTATATCATCAAAATAGACTACCACAAATCGTCCAATGAAAGCACGTAAAACTTCGTTCATTAGTCTCATGAAAGTACTAGGCGCATTAGTTAACCCAAAAGGCATGACTAACCACTCATATAATCCAAACTTAGTTTTAAATGCTGTTTTCCATTCATCTCCCAATTTCATACGAATTTGATGGTAGCCACTACGCAAATCAACTTTGGAGAATATTGTAGAGCCACTCAATTCATCAAGCATATCATCTAGCCTAGGAATAGGATGACGATAACGAATAGTAATATTATTAATGCCTCTACAATCAACACACATACGTGATGTACCATCCTTTTTCGGCACTAGAATAATAGGAACAGCACAAGGACTAAGGGATTCGCGTATATAACCTTTGTCGAGAAGCTCTTGTACTTGACGCATAATCTCCTTCGTCTCCTCTGGATTGGTACGGTATGGTGCACGGTTTGGCAGTGAAGCACCGGGAATTAAGTCAATCTGATGCTCAATCCCTCAAATAGGCGGTAATCCCGGTGGCACGTCTTGTGGAAAAACGTCAGCGAACTCCTGCAAAATGTTAGTGACAGCAGGAGGCAAAGAGGAAGGCACGTCCTCGAATGAAAATAATGCCTCTTTGCACACAAAAGCATAGCAAACAGATTTGCTGAAATCAAGCTCATCAATATCAGATTTGGTGGCAAATAAACATGCACTTTTCAATTTAATTTCAGAAGCAACACTAGATGGTTTATTATTAGGCTTCATTTGTTGCTCAAATTCTTTTGCCACAATCTGATTTTCACTCCTATTCTTCTCCTGTTGTGCTTTATTAGCTCTATTAATATCATCTTTCAAAATGGAATCAGGAGTCATAGGAAGCAAAGTAATATTTTTATCCTTATGAACAAGAGTATAGTGATTGTTTCTACCATGGTGTACAGAATTTTTATCAAATTGCCATGGTCTACCAAGTAATAAGGAACATGCTTGCATAGGTACCACATCACAATCAACATAATCAGCATATGTAGAGATACTAAAATGCACACGAACAGTATGTGTTACCTTAACCTTGCCGCTGTTGTTGAACCATTGGATGTAGTAAGGATGTGAATGTGGTCTTGTGGTGAGAGAAAGCTTCTCCACCATCTCCATGCTAGCCAAGTTGTTGCAGCTCCCTCCGTCTATTATGACGCGCACAGAACGTTCCTTCACAACTCCCTTGGTATGGAACAAATTGTGCCTCTGATTTTGCTCAGCTTGTGTGACCTGCACACTCAAAACACGTTGAGCAACTAAACATTCATACCTGTCAGCATCTTCAGGAGCCATGTATTGCGTCTCATGATCAGAATCATCTCCACCATGTTCTTCACGTGTAATAAGAGCCAATGTCTCCTCATCATAGTCACTAGCGGACTCATATCCACCATCCGCGGTAGCAATCATCACACGCGGAGATTTGCATTCCCTCGCATAATGACCTCCTCCCTTACAACGACGACAAATAATATCACTTGTGTGCCCTGTTGATGCCATGGAAGAAGAAGAACGCTGTGCAGGCCCCGCAGGTGCGCTCTTGGCAGATAATGGTGGTTGTGCCTGTTTTCTTGTATCACGGCTGGAGGTGGCACCGGATGGAGGTGCTGGTGCAGTTGAAGTAGAAGATGCACGTGGTGTCCATGATGAAGGTCGGCCTGCAGAAAAGTTAGTTCGCCCCAATGCTTGTCGATCCTGCACTTCACGTTCAGCTTTACAAGCAAGATGGAATAAACGAGTGATATTAGTATACTCCTTATAGTCTAGAATGGTCTGAATCTCTCTATTTAATCCACCCAGAAAACGTGCAAGCATAGCTTCATTCTCCTCAACAATACCACATCTAATCATGCCAGTTTGTAATTCCTGATAATATTCTTCTACAGAATTTTTCCCTTGTCTTAAACGCTGCAATTTTTGAAGCAATTCACGTTGATAATATGGTGGAACCCAACGCGTACGCATAGCAGTTTTCAAAGCAGCCCAAGTAGTTGGAATAGGATATAATCTACAATGTTCAGACCACCATACACATGCAAAACTAGTGAAAGCACAAACAGCAGCAGCAACTCATCTCTCCTCGGGATATTGTAAACATGTAAATCGTTGTTCAGTTTCTAACTCCCAAGTAAGATATATATCAGGAACATATCTACCCTCAAATGGTGGAATATTCAATTTCAGTTTAGGAATATGAACATCATCTCGTACCTGAGGTGGTGGTGCGGGCCTACCATTACGAATATATACCTGAGGTCGACCTGGTGGTGGTGGTGCTGGTGGCTGCACGTAGTTCGGATTTTGATCAACCTCATCCTCATAATCTCCCACATAATCATCATCCTCCTGGGTACCAGCAGCAGCAGTAGCAGGAGCCAAAGAAGCACCAACAGCAGTAGCAGCGGCACCAGAATGTTGTCCTAGCTCAATAGGAACACGCTGTGCTCGTCCATACTGATTCGGAAGGGGGCGTAGTTGTTGTTGTTGCAAAGGTGCGACAGGTGCAGCCGGTGGTGGAAGACGCGCAAGCAGTTCATTAAATCTGTTATCGAGCTTTGTTTCGAACGTCTTCTCAAGGCCAGTAATCTTCTCCATGGCCTCTTCAAAATTGTTCAGCACATCTTGCACCTGTTCAGTCATCATTTGCTGAAACTTATCATGAAGCTCCTTGTTCGATAAGTTCTCCCAGTCAATCTCGTCGGCTTGTGATCCTGGCATCGTTAGCAGCAATAGAAACACACAAGAATATGATCCTACAGACTACTAAGAAGTGGTGGTGGTGTATCACAAATCCGTCAAGCAAATCTCAAATTCTTACCAGTTCTTACCCAGCAGCAGGCGGGGATCGGCAACCGTTGTAGTCAAAAACTCTCAAAGCTTGGATAGAGCGATTACCAGGGAGAGTCAAACACGCGACGTAGATGTATGTGGAGCTGGGAAGGCTTATAGTATGGTAGCAAAAAGGGTCAGCAATAATCAATTCAGAGATGCAAAGTTGAATAAACGCTCAACGACGGTACTGTGCTGGTCCTAGGCTAGACTGTGCTAGAGACGCGAGCCTAGAACACCAACAAAATCATGGCGCGGCACGTAAACAAGGGAAAATCACACTCTGAAATTTTTCTTTTCGCTCTCTTTTTTTTTGCGCTCTTTTTTTTTGCGCTGCTTTTTTTTTGCGAAAAAGCACTATAATGGCGAGTGTTTCAAAACTCTTCCTAGGTCAAACTGACAGGATGGGCACAAAAAAAAAATTCGACAAAATTTTTTTTTTCGACTGCCCGGACCCAAAAGCTGGAAACGGGTCAAAAAAAACTTCCTATAATGGCACCTGTCTCAAAACACTCAGAAACACCTAAAAATAGGATAGCCAGAAATTTTTTCGAAAAATGCGTTTTCGAAAATTTTTGGGCCTAAACGGAGCGTGGCTACCCGACTTTTTTTTTCCGAAACCTACTCCGGCAAGGAAACACGAATCGGAAACTAGATGGATCTCGAAAACAAACCTAATAAGCAAGGAAATCGGATTGGTGGTGGATATATGGTGGTGGTATATGGCAGCGGTGGTGGTAGCGGTGGTAGTATATGGATATGGATCGGTGGTGGTATATGGACACGGATTGGTGGTGGTATATGGATACGGATTCAGAGCGGTGGTGGTAGATGGCAGGGGCGATGATGATGGTGCGGCGACGGGGTGACAACTTATGACCAGAACTCGAAACTCTAAAAGACTAGACTCTAAGACCAGCAACTAGAAACAACGATGCAACCGCAAATTCAACAAAGCAAACCCTAAAAAGATTATGCAAAGGCTCAGATTGGTTCGGATATGATGAACTAACCCTAATTTTTTTTGGCTTTTTCGTGGACTATAGGTATGAAGACAGACTCGATCTAAACTACAAAAAACTGTAAAATCTCACCGAGCAACCTAGAAATCTGATACCACTTGATAGAGGCAAAGGTGTCCCGTCTTTCGATGAGATGATGGATATCGCTTTGGTGGAAGTCGACTTTGACGATCCGACTACGAACGTGCGAGGACGTCGCGCCTTAGCAATCGCTAAACCAACTCCGAGAGGTTATTGACCACGCCGGAGCACAATCAACCTGACCACGAGGGTCTGTTTCCTGCGAGCAAACGAAGAACAAGCAAGAAACTGAGATTGCAATCTGGATATTGCGAATATAAGATGAAAGCTTTATTGATCAAGGTGGGGTTCTGTGACGCCTTTGTCTGGTCGTTGAACACAAACGAAGTACGCGAAGTTGCAGCTATGGCGAACTTTTAATCTAAACAAAACCCAAAGTCTAAACGATGCCCTAAGGGCTGTATATATGGAGGAAGAGGGGGGAATTTCGTGGCCCTTGGTGGAGGGGTCCGAAATCAACCCTATCTCTTGTTTCCCCACACATACGGACTCTAAAAATAGCCTATACTTATGTATTTCGAAATTACATGGGCCTGGCCCAATAATAAGGTGACGCAGCACCTAAAATAGCCTCGGGACGAAATTTATGAAGTGACATCTTGTATATTTCGTCCAAGGCTTCATGCACCCATTATGGTGGCTTCAAAGTCCTGAAATCATCACTTGTAACTCCGTTCTTGTTCCCCTTGCGCATGCCATCATCTCCATGCTTGTTCTTGCTCCAATGTTCATCCTTCTCCAAGCTAGGCCCTTCATTTGTAAGCAAAACAAATGTATCCAATTTAGGCAGCATCATATTCTCATGAACATTAGAATCATTACCAAGAAACGAAAGTACCTGGTAATTTAGTTGGCGTGCATGAGCTCGAGTAATTGGTCCAGTATGTATAGCAGCAAGGGCTGTGGGTGTAACAATTGTATTGATGTCCTCATCAAAAACCCTCCCCCCTCTCCAGATTGTAATCCAGAGGAAGATATCTATTCTGAGGCGGATTCAGACGCAACTGACAACTCCTATTTACCCCCAAGGTGTTTGCTCTAACTTGGCATGATGTTGTTAGTCCTATCATGCATATGTTGCCTTGGAGTGCCTACTTTCGACATCATACATGTCATCTGCTTAGTTTAGACATTTTCTATAATGCCACCTGTTTAGTTTCAATATCATATATGGGAATTATGCAGTCTTATGTCTTTTATCCAGCCATAATATATGTGAAATGTGCAATGCCATCCTGTTTAACTAGGCATCATATATTTGAATGATATCTTGCCCATCCTTTTCTTCATTACATTTCCATCTGTCGACAATGTTTGTACCTTAAACTACTCTTCCTGTGAATTAGCCATTTGAGTGGGTGATGGAAAAATCTGGAGTGAAAACAAGGCCTTCAAAGCAGACAGTGCTACCTGTCAAAGCAGATCTCTAGCTGGGTCCCGATAGCTCCTCAGAGATGGATTTAGAGACAGATGACCAGTCCTATTCCCCCACTGAGGTGTATGCTCTAACTTGGCACGGTTATACTGCTCATATCATGCATATGGTGTCTTGCATTGCATAGTTTAGACATCATATACACAATATTCAACATAATGTTCTTAGTTCAGACATCATATATGTGAATTCCCTCTGCCTAGCATATAAATCACATATGTGAATTAAATCATGTGAGCCTGATAACTTAGATAACATGTATGTGAATTATGTCATGCGATCTTGTTTAGTTAGTCATGATATATTTGAATTATGTTATGCTATGCTATCTAGTTTAGATAGACATCATATATGTGAAATTATGTCATGCTATCTGTTTTAATTAAACAATATACATGTCAACTATTTCATGCCCTCTTTTTTCCACACTATCTATTGCCTCTATCTCTCATACATGTTTGTACATTCAACTATGTTTCCTTATTATCAGCCATTTGAATTGGAGCGGGTGATGGCAGTATCTAGCGGAGTAAAAACACGATCTTCAATAAAAACAGTGCTACCTCTTGGTGGAGATAGTGTCGGCGTTCTGGGAATGGGGGTCCCCAGACTTGCCTACCTGCGGCCCGCGGCGTGGTTCCAACAGCGGCCCTGTACGTCCCATCTTCACCAGCAAACACTCAAGACCCTCGCGAGGGGCCAAGCATCGCGAGGCGGACGACACAAGACCTCTTCAGGGGCGGCCTCACTAGGCTGGCTCGCGAGGGGCGGAGAGATCAAGGCAAGGGACACCACGCGAGGTTCCTATGACGCAAGCCATGATGACTGGAGCTAGGCGGGCGCCAGCGCGCAGTGTCCTCGTTTCCTCTTTGGTGCTAAAGAGGCAAGCGCAGGCGAGGAGTCCCGAGGCATCAGGCAATGGTTTCCATATCAGCGCAACAAGACCAAGACCAGCCGGACAGCAGGATGGAGGTCACTGTGGAGCCCAAGACGGCGTCACCACCAGAGCCTTTGGCAGGCGAAGACTTCTTTTGTTAGGATAACTTGTACAAGTTGTCTCCCTTCGATTTTGGCCGTTGTGGGATCCCTTCCCGCTCAATATTTGGGGAGAGGACCAGGGCCTCCATAAATAGGGCTAGCCACCACCATGGATGGGGATGGGCTCATCTAGAGATAGATTGGATCGGAGCCATTCCACCAAGCACAAGAACACCTCTCCTCAGGAGGCTGTTCTTCCCTTGTAACTGTTCATCCTCAGCCCAAGAGGCAATCCACCACACCACACTGGAGTAGGGTATTACACCACATCGGTGACCCGAGCCAGTATAAACACTTGTGTCTCTTGTTCTTTGGCTTCGTCGAGCTAGGCCGTGAGATCATGATGTGTGCGAGCTAGAGAGGGGGAGAGATCTTTGTGCGCACCTAGTGTTCGAACCCCAAGGGTTTTGCTAGAACCCGCAATCCAACATTTGGCGCCCTAGGTAGGGGTGTGCCGAAGCCTCGCCCCCCGGCGGCCTATCCTCTCCGGCCGGCTCTCATGAACACTGCCGCTACTCCGACTGGATCGACGGGCGCCCTCCACACTGTCGTGGGGCTCCGGGCCTTCACCCCCGCTTTGCGGCAGGTGTGGTGGCCGCACAAGTTCAAGGCGGAGATGTCGCCCCATTACGATGGTGCGGCGGATCCGACGGCCTTTCTGCTGGTGTACGAGGAGGCCGTCCTAGAGGCCGGGGGCGACGATAAAGTCATGGCCAACTGGCTCCCAATGGCCCTCCCTGGCGTGCCGCGCGCCTGGCTCCTCCATCTGCCCGAATCTTTTGTGGCCTCCTGGGAGGAGTTGCGCGACGTCTTCATCGCGCGCTTTGGGGGACCAGCACCCCCCGTCATCGCGACTCTCCTCGGTGGCTCGCAGGCGCCGCCCTCAGACCGTCACACCAAGCCGTTCTTTTGCCAGATCGTTGCCGCCTCCATGCGGCAGGGGGCTCCCCCTGTTTGGGCGGCGCCCAAGGCTGACCTGACCTTCGACTCGGGGATCACCCAGTCACCACCATCGGCTCGGGCGTGCTCCCTATGCTTTGCATGCCCACCACCTATAGCGTAGCCATTACCAAGACCCTCATCGACGGCGGCGCCGGCCTCAATGTGCTCCCCGTGGAGGCTTTCAGCCTCCTTCACGTACCGCTTGAGTGGCTCCGCCCCAGCAAGCCTTTCTCCGGAGTCGGCGGCAGCTCCTCCAACCCCCTTGGGCAGATCCGTCTCCGTGTTACCTTCCGCACACGCGACAACTACCGCACCGAGCTAATCGACTTCAACATCGCTCGTATCGACTTACCGTACAACACCAACCTCGGGTACCTGGCACTAGCCAATTCATGGTGGCTACTCATCCCGCCTACAACCTCAAGAAGAAGCCAGGAAGCAAGGGCGTCCTCACCATGGCCGAAGACACCAAGGAAGCCTTGGCGGCGCTCAAACTTGCCTTCAGGGCCACGGCGGCAGCTTGGCCGGTCAGCAAGGCCGTGCCCAGGACCAAGGGAGCTGCGCCGACCAAGAAGAAGCAGCTATTCACTCAAGGTCAAGCCAAGACGAAGCAGATACCGGTCGACGAGGACGGAGCCTCTGGCGCCACCTTTACTATAGGCGCCGACATCGTCCCAGATCAAGAAAGAGAGTTGGTGGACTTCTTGCGGGCAAACAAGGAAGTATTCGCCTGGGAGCCCAAGTAGCTGGTTGGGGTCCCGAGAGGAGTGATTGAGCATCATCGTTTAGGAAACAGAGGGCAAGGCGGCAGTCCACAAAGAAGCAGTCTTTCATCGTTTAGGAAACCCGCAAGCTGGAGGCGGCAGGTGCCATCCGCGAAGTCCGGTACCTAGAGTGGCTGGCGAACCCGGTCGTCATGCTGAAGAAAGGAGGAAAGGAGCGAATGTGTGTCGACTTCACCAACCTCAACAAGGCTTGCCCTCAAGACCCATTCCCACTGCCGCGCATCGACCAGATTGTCGACTCCACCGCCGAGTGTGATCTGCTATGTTTCCTGGATGCGTTCTCAGGCTACCACCAGATCAAGATGGCGGTGGAAGATGTGCAGAGAACGTCTTTCTTGACCCCATGAGGGTATACTGCTACACTTACATGCCATTTGGACTGCGCAATGCAGGAGCGACCTTCCAGCGGCTGATGCACATCGCCTTGGGGTGGCAGCTCGGGAGAAACACTAAGGCCTACTTCGGTGAAGTCTTGGGAGGCAAGAACCTTGATTTAGGACCTGGAGGAAACCTTCGCGAGCCTGCGCCAGGTGGACTTGCGGCTCAACCAGGAGAAATGCATGTTTGGTGTTCCTTCCGGCAAGCTGCTGGGCTTCCTCGTGTCCCACAGGGGGATCGAGGCCAACCCAGAGAAGGTCAAGGCAATCGAAGACATAAGCCCACCACAAAACCTCAAGGAAATGCAGAAGCTTGCATGCTGCGTGACTTTGCTATGGCACTTCATCTCCACATTGGGGGAGCGCGCCTTGTCGTTCTTCAAGCTGATGAAGAAGAAGGGTCCATTCGAGTGGACCCTCAAGGCCGACCTGGCATTTCAAGACCTCAAGAGAAACTTGACCAGCCCGCCGGTGATGGTGGTGCCTCGTCCTCTTGAGCCCTTGGTCCCTCAGAGACGATGCTCCTGAGACACCGGCTGCCCCGGCTAGTCATCAAGCCCCAGAAACTGGGGACCCATAGGGATCACCTCAGCCCCTGGGAGCCAAAAACACAGTCAGCTCTCCCGCCCTCGTCGAGCACCCAGTGTACTTCATCAGCACAGTGCTACGAGATGTGAGAACATGATACCCCATGCCTCAGAAGCTCTTGCTCGCGCTCCTGGTGGCCTCACATAAGCTGCGACACTACTTCCAGGGTCACCCCATCAAGGTCGTCTCAGCTTACCCATTGGAGAGAGTGCTTAGGAGCCCCAATGCTGCGGGAAGGGTCACCAAATGGAACATCGAGTTGCAAGCGTTTGACCTGGAGTTAAGCACAACCAAGGTCATCAAGGGGGCTGCACTCGCCGACTTTGTGGTAGAATGGACCGACACCTTGGAGCCCGAAGCAGGCGAGAACCGATCCCTCTCGCTAGGGAGTAAAGCGTCGGATGGCGGGGTCATGTACTTCGATGGCGCGTTCGCACGCCAGGGCGCGGGGGTTGGAGCTTTGATCATCTCGCCCACTCAGGGCAAACTTTACTATGCCGTGCAGCTCTGCTTCCAGTGGGGCGAGAAGGTCTCCAACAACATCGCAGAGTACGAGGGTCTCATCGCCGGCCTCAAGGCTGCGGTGGCCCTGGGGGTGAAACGCCTCACCATCAAGGGAGACTCGCAGCTCCTCGTCAACTTCTCCAACAAGGTGTACGAGCCAAAGGATGAGCACATGGAGGCATACCTCACGGAGGTACGCAAAATGGAGAAGCAGTTCCTGGGCCTAGAGCTGCAGGTGTTGGGGCACGACTTAGAGGCATAGCCGTATGGGAGGCATGTCGCAAGAGGGGTAATCTTTACACATCCCATGTACTGAATATGAAAGGGATAAAGAGTCGGATTACAATCGCCACTTCACACAATACATAAATATATCATACATCATCCAGAATACAATCAAGGTCCGACTACGGAACCAAAATAAAGAAAGACAACCCCAGTTGCTAGATCTCCGATCGCCCCAACTGGGATCCTCTACTGATCATCCAGAAAAGAAACACAGTAACGGCCCGAATCCTCGTCGAACTCCCACTTGAGTTTGCTAGCGTCCCCTGCACTGGCATCATCGGCACCTGCATCTGTTTGGAAGTATCTGTGAGTCACGGGGACTTAGCAATCTCACACCAGCGAGATCAAGACTATTTAAGCTTAAGGTAGGGGAGGGGTAGTGAGGTGGAGATGCAGCAAGCACTAGCATATATGGTGGCTAACTTACGCGAAAGAGAGCGAGAAGAGAACCAAAGCACGGTCGAGAAGCTAAAAGTAATCAAGAAGTGATCCTGAAACTACTTACGTTCAAGCATAACACGAGACCGTGTTCTTTTCCCGGACTCCGCCAAAAAGAGACCATCGCGGCTACACACGCGGTTGATTCATTTTAATTAATTTAAGTGTCAAGTTCTCTACAACCGGATATTATCAAATTCCCATCTGCCCATAACCATGGGCACGGATTTCGAAAGTTCAAACCCTGGAGGGGTGTCCCAACTTAGCCCATCACAAGCTCTCATGGTCAATGAAGGATATTCCTTCTCCCAGGAAGACCCGATCACACTCGGAATCCCGGTTACAAGACATTTCGACAATGGTAAAACAAGACCAGCAAAGCCACCCAAATGTGCCGACAAATCCAAATAGGAGCTGCACATATCTCGTTCTCAGGGCACACCGGATGAGCCAGACGTCGGGTTGGCATAGACCCGGTTGCCCAGGGGGCGCCGGACATCGCTCAGGTTGGACCAACACCTAGAGAAGCACTGGCATGGTGGTGAACCCAAGGGAAAAAGGCTTAGGTGGAAAATGATAAAACCAAGGATGGGCCTTGCTAGAGGAGTTTTAGTCAAGGCGAACTTCAAGGGGTTCCCATAACACCCAACCGCATAAGGAACGCAAAATCAAGGAACATAACACCGGTATGACGGAAACTAGGGCGGCAAGAGTGGAACAAAATATCGGGCATAAGTTCGAGCCTTCCACGCTTTATCAAGTATATAGATGCATTAAAGTAAACAAGATATCATAATGATATCCTAACAATATCCATGCTCCAACAAGGAACAACCTTCAACTTCACCTGCAACTAGCAACGCTATAAGAGGGGCTGAGCAAAGTGGTAACATAGCCAAACAACAGTTTGCTAGGAAAGGTGGGTTAGAGGCTTGACATGGCAATATGGGAGGCATGATAAAGCAAGTGGTAGGTATCGCGGCATAGCAATAGAGCGAACAACTAGCAAGCAAAGATAGAAGTGATTTCGAGGGTATGGTCATCTTGCCTGCAAAGTTCTCAGAGTTGACGAAAGCTTGATCCTCGTTAGCACACTCACTAGGTTCCTCAATCACGTACTCGTCTCCCGGCTCTACCCAAAGCAAGAACACAAGCAAATGACCAACAATCAATCACGGTGCAATGCACAATCAACATGATGCAGAACATGGCATGACATGCGGGATGTGATATGCAATGCATATGCGTGCTCCGGAAGGAAAAGGATGAACAAGGCATCAACTTGGCTAACCAAGTGTGCCGCTGGAAAGATGAGATGATTTCGGTCGAAATCGATATAAAGATCACCGGAATCGGATGCACGGTTTGCAAATGGCAAGCGAAACAAGAATGGCACAATTCTATGATTAACAGCACGATGCCACGTAGAATGCAACAACAAACTAAACTACTGCACTCCAACATAGCAACAAAGCATATATCAGTGATGTACTCAAATGCTTGACAAAACATGAACACTGAGCTACGGCTAAATCACACAAGAGCAGGTTCAAACAAGCATGGCAAAAGTGCAAAAGATATCAGCATCACAGACTTAGTGAAAATACTAACATGCCAGGAATAACATCAGGAAGCCATGTTTAGAGCAAGCAAGCAACATGCTACAGGAACATATCGTATCAAACAAAGGCACGTCATGAATCTACTAAATGCATAGAACAACATAAAACAGAGCATGGCATAAACAGAATTATGAAGGCATCTTTGCAAGCTCGAATCACTCACCACAAGGCATTGCATGACAAGATAAGCATAGAATCAGCAAGAAGACATGTTCAAGAAGCTAACCATGGCAAGAGCAAGTTCATATCATGCATGGATCAACAACAACAACCATGGAAAAATTGATTAACATGTAAACAATCTGCCAGGAACATTTTATAGCAAAAGTAGAGCAATATTAAGACATTCTAGGGCACTCCATAATTGCAAAAATGGGCATGTATGGATAGAGCATAACCGTATGTCCAAATCATCTTTACTGAAGCAACTCAAAACAAGCATAGAACTCACTCTAGCATCATGGTTACATGGCATCAAAATAACAGCAGGAAAATGACTTTGCATGCTTGTGCTAGTCACCACATTGATCACAAAAATACATGGCAAGCACCCCTGTAAATATGGCATGGGATAGACCAAAACACATGTAGAGCTCATGCCCATATGATGCACACATCAAATGTGACAAAAATGACAAATCTTCATACTCTGATAAGTAACATCACCTAACAATTTAAAGCACTCTTGCAACAATGATTTGGGCATCAAGATGGACTCAAACAGGCATGCCACAATGGAATGAAATGAATAGCATCTCACAATGAACATCTTGATATACCATATGCACAAAATGGATCTATATGCATGAAGTTATGGCATGATGAAGGGGACAACAAAATATTAGGGACTTAGGGGAAAATGAGGTCAACCTCTGTCAGATCCAGATCTGGCGCGGAGTTCGAGGTTCAATGAAAGTCATCGCCAGAGAGGAGGGAGATGGCCGGAGTGGAGGGGTCCGTCCGGATCCGGGCGTGGGTCGTCGGATCGGCGTCGGCGGCGTGCTGGAGAGGCGCGGGCGACGGGCGGAGAGAGCTCGGGCGGCGCGCTGCGGGTGCCGGCGTGGAGGCGCGGGCGGTGAGTGGCCGTCGCGGGCGAGGGGCGGCGGCCGGCGTGGGTGAAGAGCGGCGACACGCGCGGGCGTTGGCGGCGGAGCGGCGTGGGTGCTCCAGCGGGGGCGCGGCCCGGGTGCGGCCCGGGGCGGGCCGGCCTCGAGCCCCGGCTGGACTGGCGACGGGGAGGCGTGGAGATGTGGGTGTGGTTGCCCCGGCGAATCGGAATCCGACATGTGGCGGCAGTGGAGGTGGCGGACACGTCCGGCCGGTGGGGAGAAACGCCCGGCGGGGCGAGGAGAGGGAGAGCTATAGTTTCGTCCGCGAATTTTGACAGGGTGCACATATATATAGCTAGGAGGAGGTAGGAGTGTCCAAATGAGGTGTAGTTTTCGCCCACGCGATCGTGATCCGACGGTAGAGGACATGGAAGGGATTTGGATGGGTCTTTGGGCCGTTTTGGAGGGGTGTTGGGCTGCAACACACACGGGGCCTTTACGGTTCCCCGGTTAACCGTTTGAGTATCAAACAGACTCCAAATGACACGAAATTTGACAAGCGGTCTACCGGTGGTGTACCAAGGCCGCTTGGCAAATCTCTGTCCATTCTGAGAATGTTTAACACCCGCTCACAAAAAGAGGCAATAGGGGTGGGCCGGAGGACGTAGGAGTGTCGGATTGCAAAATGGACAACGGGGAAAATGCTCGGATGCAAGAGACGAACACGTATGCAAATGAGATGCACATGATGACATGATATGAAATGCATGACATGAACAAAATGCAAAACGAAGACAAGACACAACCACGAAGGGAATCTCATAACTTAAAGCTGGAAAAGGCAAGAGTTGGAGTACAAATATGGCAAGTTACATCCGGGGTGATACAACACTCCACCACTATGAAAGGATCTTGTCCCGAGATCTAGGACTGAAATAACTCCGAATATTCGGAACGGAGGTCGTCCTCGCATTCCTAGGTGGCTTCTCGGTCGGAATGGTGTGACCACTTCACTTTCAGGAATTTGATAGACTTGTTGCGAGTCTTGCGCTCGGTTTCTTAAAGAATAGCAACGGGATGCTCATGATAAGACAAATCTTCTTGGAGATCAATCTTCTCGTTGAAATTGATGGTGCGCTCCGGAGTCTTGAAGCACTTTCGAAGCTGAGACATGTGAAACACGTCGTGCATGTTTGCAACGTTGGACGGAAGCTCAAGTTGATAGGCGAGGTCGCCTCTTTTGCCAATGATCTTGAAAGGACCCACGTATCTAGGGGCAAGCTTCCCTTTGATACCGAAGCGACGAGTACCTTTCATAGGAGAGATGCGGAGGTAGACATGGTCTCCGATCTCGAAAGCCAAGTGACGATGCTTGCTATCATAGTAACTCTTCTGGCACGATTGCGCGGCTTTGAGATTTTCACAGATGACTTTGCACATTTCTTCAGCTTATGTGATTAAGTCATTGCCAAGAAGTTGGCGTTCACCAGTCTCTGACCAATTAAGAGGAGTACGGCACTTTCTGCCATAGAGAATCTCGAATGGGGCCTTGCCCGAACTCGCTTGGAAGCTGTTGTTGTAGGAGAACTTGGCATATGGAAGACAATCTTCCCACTTCATACCGAAGGAAATGACACAAGCCCTGAGCATATCTTCAAGAATCTGATTGACTCGCTCGACTTGGCCACTAGTTTGAGGATGGAAGGCTGTGCTGAAGCGTATGTTGGTGCCCATGGCCTTCTGAAAGGAGTCCCAGAACTTAGAGGTGAAGATGCTCCCACGATCTGAAGATATCAACTGTGGAATGCCGTGCAAAGAGACAATCCTGGAGGTGTATAGCTCTGCCAACTGAGCTGTTGTGATAGATTCTTTGATAGCAAGAAAATGAGCCAGTTTAGTAAGCTTGTCGATGACGACAAAGATAGCACCGTTTCCATGTTTGGACTTGGGAAATCCAGTCACGAAGTCCATCTCAATATGATCAAACTTCCATTCTAGAATAGCAAGAGGTTGGAGGAGACCAGCTGGCCGTTGCTGTTCTGCTTTCACCCTTCTGTAGACATCACATTCATTCATTAATTGAGCAATTTCTCGCTTCATTCGAGTCCACCAATACGACTGCTTGAGGTCATGGTACATCTTCGTGCTTCTAGGATGAATGTATAGAAGGGAATTGTGCACCTCGTTCATAATGGCTTGATATAGATCACCTTTAGGAACCACAATTCGATCCTTGAAGAATAGAGTATCTTTGTCATCAAGGCGATAGCACTTGTACTTGGGTTGGCTCTTGGCAATCCCATGTTTCACCTTCTTCACCATTTCATCAAGAAGTTGTGCCTCACGAATTTGATCTTCCAAAGTAGGAGAGACTTGGAGGTTGGCAAGAAAGCCTTGAGGAACAACTTGGAGATTTAGTTTGCGGAAAGCTTCACAAAGGTCCGGTTGGAAGGGCTTGAGAATTAAGTTGTTGCAGTAAGCTTTCCTGCTCAAAGCATCTGCAATGACATTGGCCTTGCCTAGAGTATATTCAATACTCGGATTGTATTCTTGAATCATTTCGACCCAACGAGTCTGCCTGTGGTTGAGGTTGGGTTGAGTGAAGATGTACTCGAGGCTCTTATGATCAGTGAAGATGTACACTTTCCTTCCCAACAAGAGATGTCTCCACATTAATAGAGCATGGACAAGTGCCGCCAACTCGAGGTCATGAATGGGGTAGTTCTTTTCGTTGGGATTCAACTGGCGAGAGGTATAAGCCACAACTTTCTTCTCTTTCATTAACATAGCACCGAGACCTTACAGGGAAGCATCACAGAAAACTTCGAATGGCTTGGATTCATTAGGAGGAGTCAAGACAGGAGCTGTGACTAACTTCTCTTTGAGGTTGGAAAGAGGCTTTCCAATCTTAGATAAATTCTCAATGAATCTTCGACAATAGCTTGCAAGCCCAAGAAAACTGCGGAGCTACTTGACATTCTGAGGCGGTTCCCAATTCACAATTGCAGACACCTTCTCTGGATTAACAGCGATGCCCTTGGATGATATGATATGGCCAAGGTAGAGAACCTCATCAAGCCAGAACTCACACTTGGAAAACTTCACATAGAATTGATGCTCTTTGAGTTTGTCGAGTACCAATCTCAAATGCTTGGCATGATCCTCCTTATTCTTGGAAAAGACCAAAATATCATTGAGATACACTAGGACGAAATCATTTGTGTAAGGGTTGAAGATGAAGTTCATCATGCGAGAGAACATTGGAGGAGCATTGACAAGGCCGAAAGACATGACAGTATATTCATAAGAACCATAGCTTGTTCTAAAAGTTGTCTAGGGGATATCTTGTTCACGAATGTGAATCTGATGATAACCCATACGGAGGTCAAGCTTGGAGAATACTTGGGCACCCTTAAGTTGCTCGAAAAGCTCATTGATGTTGGGAAGTGGGTACTTGTTCTTTATTGTCTTCTTGTTCAATGGACGGTAGTCGACACAGAGTCATTCCGTTCCATCCTTCTTCTTGACAAAAAGAACACCACAACCCCATGGAGAAGAACTCAGTCTAATCAGACCCCTACGCTCTTGTTCATCGAGTTGTTTCTTCAACTCCTTCAACTCTTCTGGTCCAAGCTTGTAAGGACGTTTACAAACAGGTTCCGTGCCAGGCTCAAGATCGATGACGAATTCAACTGGCCGGTGAGGAGGCATTCCTGGAAGCTCTTCTGGAAAGACGTCTTGATATTCACAAACGACTGGAATCTGAGAGATGGTATTCAACTCACCCTTCTCATTGAGAGAAACAGTCGAATGGTATCATCATGAGCGGCATAGATGATCACATCCTCAGAAGAGTGTGTCAATTGAATCTGCCTGGCAGCACAATCAAGCTGAGCCTTGTGCTTAGAAAGCCAGTCCATGTCGAGAATTAGATCAATATCTGAGTTACCAAGAACAATTGGAGAAGACAGAAATTTATAGTCACCCAACTTGATAGAAACATTTGGAACCATAGAGCTTGCGTTCATGAATTTGCCCGGAGAGACAACTGATAACTGCCTAGGCAAATCTTGGAAAGGCAACTCATGCTTAGATGCAAATGGTCTTGAAATGAAACAATGCGATGCACCAGTATCAAAAAGAACTTTAGCAGGAAAGTCATTGACTGGAAGATTACCCATGATCACTTCTGAAGAATCCTCTACCTAAGTTGTGTTCATCATGTTGACCTCTGCCTACTTGGAATTATGCTTGACCACTGCATTGCTGGAAGATCTCACAGGAGGAGGAGGCAGAAGGGAGCTATGGTTGAAGCACTTGTTTGCATAGTGCCCTTTCTGCTGACACTTGTTCCAAGTAACCTCTGAGAGCGGACGGTGATAAGGATCACTTGACCTTGGAGTATGAGACTGAGCTTTGTTCTGATAGCCTGGGTTGGGTGGGTGGAAAGATCCATTGCCACCTTTACTCTTCTGCTGGTAGGGCTAACGGAACTGAGGAGGAGGAGGCAACCAGAACTTCTATTGCTTAGCTGCCACTTGAGTTGAATAAGAAGATTGAACTGCATCCCTGACTCTCTTCTTAGAAGCATCACACTTGAGCTGAGCAGCCTCTTGCTTTAGTGCCATGTTGTAGAATTCATCATACTTAGTCGGCTCAAAAGCACGAGAGCTAATTGCAACTCTTCTCTGAGACCACCTCTGAATTGATAAATCATGCTCTTTTCATCAGGGACGTCTTGTTTAGCGAAGCGAGCGAGCCTCTGAAACAGGATATTGTATTGATATGCAGACATGCTGCCTTGCTTGAGATTGCGAAACTCCTCACGCTTACTCTCAGCAACACTTTGTGGAATGTGGTGAGCTTTGAAGTCTCGGCAGAAATCATCCCAGGTAATCACACGACCTCCTCTGGAATCTTTGTATTGTTGATACCACTCAGCAGCTTGATCCTTGAGTTGAAACAAGCAAACTTGACAAAGTCCTCAAGCCTGACATCGCTACACTCAAAATGTTTGCAGATATCCACGAGCCAGTCGGCGGCGTCTATGGCCTCGACACAGTTACTGAAGGACTTCGGCTGGTTTGTGAGGAACTGATTGAGGGTAGCAAACTGAGGTTGATTGTTGCCTTGGCCTTGATTTCCTTGGTTGCCTTGCCCTTGGTTGCGCTCTTGCAACAGTTGCAAAAGCATCTGAGTGTTAGCGTTGGTGGCTGCCGTGACAGCTTGCCATGCCTTCGGAGGTGGAGGTGGTGGCGGAGGGTTCGGATTCTGGCGCGTTGGAGGAGCCATCCTGAATAGGTTGACATCCATTAGCATCCTGAAAGACATATATTCAAGATGAATCAATGGATCGAAATTGCAACATATAGCCTTAACATTCGAACAAGAACGAACGAATGAGTTCCAAAGTAAATCATCACACTTCCATAAATTGAGAAGCCACTTAGATAAAAGGTAGATGAATAAATCAACAAGGTACAGATATGAACAAATAATTGGTAATGATTACCCAACACAAACCAAATATCTGCAGGAAGAAATACTAGAGCTACATGAATTCCCACCTATGAAACTCCCGAAACTTTCTGGTTATGCAATCAGGTGTTGGGGATACAAGGGAAGCATAATATCTCACCCAAAACTAGCAAATCCTACAACCAGTTGTATCCATCCTTCAACACATAACCAAGAAACCTTCGGAAATCATGTACCTCAACCTTCGAAAAGCATCCGTTGTATGAGTTATGGCAATACTCCCGAACTCCGGCCCCAGTACTAGGTGGCATCGAGGTTATCTCACCAACAACTACATAAAAGAGATTTTCAATGTCGGCGAACTCAGGTATTCCAGAACTGCAACGATAAAATTGTAACGACAACACCTCGGAGCTCAACTCCCCGGGACACTGCCACAACCCCTAAATGTCACGAGGCACCAAGAACATTGTTCTCGTCACAAAACAATCGAAACGATTCAAAGATACCCGTGTGATCCTAAAAAAAATCGTGAAATTTGAAGAGAGAAGAGTCAAAACTCTACGTCAGGAGGCCTCACCAGAGCGACGAAGCGACTGAGGAGTAAAAAGAATTCCACTCTCCAATATATATAATCCTAAGACTAAAAACATTTTGTTCTAGACTCAACAACGTCAGCGGTTCAATCAAGCAGGGGGCTCCAAAGTCAGGGAAGGCTCTGATTACCAACTTGTAACACCCACAATGCGGCTATATCTCCCACGTGGCGGGGCACAACTTAGAGGCATAGCCGCATGGTAGGCATGTCGCAAGAGGGGTAATCTTTACACATCCCATGTACTGAATAAGAAAGGGATAAAGAGTCGGCTTACAATCGCCACTTCACACAATACATAAATATATCATACATCATCCAGAAAACAATCATGGTCCGACTACGGAACCAAAATAAAGAAAGACAACCCCAATTGCTAGATCCCTGATTGCCCCAACTAGGCTCCTCTACTGATCATCCGGAAAAGAAACATAATAACGGCCCGAATCCTCGTCGAACTCCCACTTGAGTTCGGTAGCGTCCCCTGCACTGCCACCGTCGGCACCTGTATCTGTTTGGAAGTATCTGTGAGTCATGGGGACTCAGCAATCTCACACCCGCGAGATCAAGACTATTTAAGCTTAAGGTAGGGAAGGGGTAGTGAGGTGGAGCTGCAGCAAGCACTAGCATATATGGTGGCTAACTTACGCAAAAGAGAGCGAGAAGAGAAGCAAAGCACGGTCGAGAAGCTAAACGTGATCAAGAAGTGATCCTAAAACTATTTACGTTCAAGCATAACACGAGACCGTGTTCTCTTCCCGGACTCCGCCGAAAAGAGACCATCACGGCTTTTCCTAATTTTTTCAAAAATAATTGGAGTACCAGAGGTATGGTGAATGTTCACATTACTACATACTGTCCTGTTTAAGACATATTTTGTTTTTGATGCATTGTTTTGCTTGTTTTGATGAAACTATCGATTTTTCCGGTAGTATAAGCTATGGAAAAGTTATATTACAGTAGCTACAATGCAAAAACAAAATATGAATTGGTTTGCAACAGTACTTAGAGTAGTGATTTGCTTTATTATACTAACGGATCTTACCAAGTTTTCTGTTGAGTTTTGTGTGGATGAAGTGATCAAAGATCGCGGAGGTCTCGATATGAGGAGAAGGAGGAGAGGCAAGATCTCAAGCTTGGGGATGCCCAAGGCACCCCAAGTAAATATTAAAGGAGACTCAAGCGTCTAAGCTTGGGGATGCCCCGGAAGGCATCCCATCTTTCTTCAACAAGTATCGGTATGTTTTCGGTTTCGTTTCATTCGCGTTACATGTGCAAATCTTGGAGCGTCTTTTGCTTTTAGTTTTCATTTTTCTTTCATGCACCATGATGGTATGAGATAGTCCATGCTGATTTATAGAATGCTCATTGCACTTCACTTATATCTTTTGAGTATGGCTTTATAGAATGCTTCATGTGCTTCACTTATATCATTTAAAGTTTGGATTGCATGTTTCTCTTCACATGGAAAACTGTTGTTTGAAGAATGCACTTTTGCTTCACTTATATTTGTTAGAGCATGGTCTTTTGTAGAAAGAATTAAACTCTCAAGCTTCACTTATCTATTTAGAGAGTCAAAAGGAATTGGTCAACTGCATGATTAGTCATAAAATCCTACATAAAACTTATGGATCACTGAATATGATATGTTTGATTCCTTGCAATAGTTTTGCGATATAGAGATGGAATATGTGGGAGGTACTAGTAAACGGTTGTGTTTAGTAAGAATATTGGTGTTAAGGTTTGTGATTCCCGAAGCATGCACGTATAGTCTCCCGTTATGCTATGATGTTGGAGCATGCTTTATTATTGATTGTCTTCCTTATGAGTGGCAGTCGGGGATGAGCGATGGTATTTTCCTACTAATCTACCCCCCTAGGGGCATGCGTAGTAGTACTTTGCTTCGAGGGCTAATAAACTTTTGCAATAAGTATATGAATTCTTTATGACTAATGTGAGTCCATGGATTATACGCACTCTTACATTTCCGCAATTTGCTAGCCTCTACGGTACCGTGTATTGCCCTTTCTCACATCGAGACGTGGTGCAAACTTCGCAGGTGCATCCAAACCCCGTGATATGATACACTCTATCACACATAAGCCTTATATATCTTCCTCAAAACAGCCACCATACCTACTTATTATGGCTTTTCCATGGCCATTCCGAGATATATTGCCATGCAACTTCCACCGCTTCCATTTGATGACTTGAGCATTCATTGTCATATTGCTTTGCATGATCACATAGCTGACATAGTAGTTGTGTGTCACATCCCTAGCTTTACCCTGGCCTTGGACTAGCTTGGTTGCTGCATCATGTTTAAATTCAAATGAAATTTGAACTGAGGAATTCAGAAGCCTCAAAACCCTAATTAAAAGAAGGGCAAGCACCCTTTAAATTGCATTCTGTGAATCCAAAATGCCCTAAAAATAGTTTTGTGAATTTTGGCAAGAGTTATATATCAAACCAAAATTCTGGAATATTTTTAAGGAATTATTTGGTCTCTGAATTTAAATCAATAATCTATTTGAATTTGGGGATATATTCATAATATACAATGAATATATTTTCAAATGCTTTGAAATGTTTTATGTACTTTTGGAATAGTCCAGAGAGGTAACATAAAATATTTCAGAATGTTTTGGCACTGTATGAAATTATTTTGAATTTGAAAACAGTGGCAAAATAAAATAAAAAGAAAATAGAACTGAAATAGAAATAAAAGACAGAGAAGGACTTACCTGGTGCCCACCCGTGCAGCCCACCAGCCGGCCCAGTTCCCCCCAGCCGGCCCAGCCCATCTCCACTCCCTTCTCCTGTCGTCTTCGTCCTCGGACAGAAGGACGAGCGTGTAGCCGCGGCGCGCACGCACGCGCCCGAGCCACCTCCTGCTTGCCGCCCCGCCCCGGATCG
Organism: Triticum aestivum; assembly: GCF_018294505.1. Taxonomy (NCBI): domain Eukaryota; kingdom Viridiplantae; phylum Streptophyta; class Magnoliopsida; order Poales; family Poaceae; genus Triticum; species Triticum aestivum. The sequence continues at coordinate 329,051,813 of NC_057803.1, forward strand.
GCTAAGGATGCCACGACACCCCCCTGGAACCCCCTCGTCCGCTCCCTTGCCTCCCTGCTCTCTCCCTCTCACTCCCCTGCTCTTTTTCCCCTCATGGCCGAAGCCGCCATGGCCACTCCGATGAGCTACACCACGGCCACATCCACCCCCTCCCCTCGCTCCCTCTCCGCATGCCTGAGCTCCGCCCTGACCCCGTGGAGCTACCCACCGACTCACGCGATCAGAGGAGGCCGAAAACGACCGGAGCGTCGTCGTCTTTATCTCTGGTGCCCGGAGATCGCCGCCGTCAATTCGCCGGCGCAGAAGCCTCCCCGAGCCCGCCGAGCTTCTCTTCCGACCCCATGTGAGCTCCTGCATCTTCCCTTATGCTCGCCCCCCCCCCTCTGTTTCTCTCCGCTAGCTCGATTCCGCCGGAGCCGAGAGCTCATCGCCGCCGGCCATGATGCCTCCGTCGTTTTAGCCACCACAGCCCGTGCCTGAGTGTGTCAACGCGTTCGGTGCCCTCCCAGGAGCACGCAGATCCCACCAGCTCCTCCTCCCGAGCACCCTAACGCCGAGCCCAAATTAACCCGAGCTCCGGCCGCCGCTGCCGAGCTCGCCGCCGTCAGCCCCGGCCGCCCCGCGACCTTCCGCTGCCTCCGCTGGATGCGCAGGAGCACGGGCTCCCTCCTGGTGCCCTCAGGGTGCCCAACCGCAGCCTGTAGCGCCGTCCCGAGCAACTCCGGCGAGGTCTCGTCGTCGCCGTGGTCGCCGGCGTCACTAGCTAACGTGGAGCATTAGGTTAGGTGCTAATCACTCAGTTAATTAAACCCTTGTGCATGACATGTGGGACCGCTGCTGTTAAAAACACGGGTTAAGTTAAATAACCCCCTGTTAGCTCTCTATCTCACTGACATGTGGGCCTCGATGTCAGTTTGACTTGCTGACGTGGCTTTTGACTGGCCCCACACGTCAGTGACTCATGCCAGCGGTGTGTCACTGACCAGTGGGCCCCACTGGTCAGGTTTGACCCGGACCAGCCCCTGTTGACTATGCTGAGGTCAGCATGACCTAGTGTTGACGCAATAATTCCTTTCTGGAATTTAAATAAATCTAAAATGATTTATTAATTTCAGAAAATAGCTAAAACTTCAATAAATCATAGAAAATTAACCGTAACTCCAAATGAAATAAATTATATATGAAAAATTATCAGAAAAATTCAAGGAATCCATCTGTACCATTTTCATGCATGTTAGAACAACTTATAGCTGCTGTTTAGTACAAATCAAATAAAGGGCATTTAAATATCCACATATGGAGTTTGAATTTGAATCTTGGATTCAAACCAACTTCATTTAATCTGGTGCTAGTTGCATTAGCCCAAAACACATTCATTTTGCCATGTCATGATCATGCATCATACTGTGCATTGCATTGATTGTGTTCCTTTCTGTGTTGCCGGTATTTGTCCCCTCTCGATAGATGTGATACCGATGACGTGATCGTTGACACTGATGAAGACTCAGTGTTATCTTCAGAAGTGCCAGGCAAGCAAAACCCCCTTGTTCATTCCGATACAATCCTACTCTCCCGCTCCTGCTCTCTTTTAATGCATTAGGACAACACCGATTTTTCTGTTACTTGCTGCGGTAGCTGAACCCCTTTATCCTTTGCATGACGTGTCATTGCCACAGTAAATAGATGAAACCCACTAGCATGAGTAGGAGTTGTTTGAGCCCTGTTGTGCCTACTCATTCATGTTTGTTTGTCATGCCTGCTACTGCTTAGAGTTGAGTCAGGTCTGATTCATCGGGGATGAATCAGAGGTGTGTGAACATGTCCTACTGTGTGTGAGCTAAGTGTGTGAACACGTTTTGGTAAAGGTAGCGGTGAGAGGCCATGTAGGAGTACATGGTGGGTTGTCTCATTGCAGCCGTCCTCAGGAACTGAGTTCTGTGTTTGTGATCCATGATTCAGCTACTACCACGCATTGGGCCCGAAACCAATGGACCCTCTCGGCTTCTTAATCACCCTTGTCCTCTGTCCAGGAGTTGCAAGTAGTTTCTGGTGTTTGTAGTATGCTGGAGGCCGTGGACAGCGCTGACCGTAGGGGTGGGCTGTGATGCGGTAGGCACGTGGCCGGGTAAACCGGGCACCCGTTTGGTGTCACGGAACCCTGTACACATCGTTTGGGGCTGTGAGCGAAACTCCGGCCGGATCTCCTCATGGATGGAACCCGAATAGGCGATAAACCTGGACTAGAGACTTGAGTGTTTAGGCAGGCCGTGGCCGACACCCACGTTGGGCTTCCGCTTGAAGGTTGCCGAGTACATGTCGTGTAAATGGCGGTAAGTGGTGAGAGCGTGTGTGAAGAAGTACACCCCTGCAGGGTTAACCTAATCTATTCGAATAGCCGTGTCCACGGAAAAGGACTTCTGGGTTGCTTATATCAGTTCATAGACAAGTGAAAGTGGATACTCTAAAATACGCAAGATAAGCGTGAGTGCTATGGATGGCGTTCTCGTAGGGAGACGGGAGCGGTTCCATAGTGGTGTATTGATATGGTGAATATGTGGACTCGTGTGCGCCACCTCAAAAGAGTCGCTTGCAGTCGTAGTTTAGGATAGCCACCGAGTCAAAGCTGGCTTGCTGCAGTTAAACCCCACCATCCCCTTTGTTGATAATGATGCATATGTAGTTAGTTCTGATGTAAGTCTTGCTGGGTACATTTGTACTCACGTTTGCCTATTTTATGTTTTTGCAGAGAGACTTCAGTCTCACTAGTAGTTCCACGTGGACTTCGACGTTTAGCTTGTTACCTCAGCTACGATCTTGTGCCCCGGCAGGATCTGGTAGATAGTCAGGCTTCTCAGCCTTTTTCAGTTATAGATGTCTGTACCCAGACATGATAGCTTCCGCTTGTGCTTTGACTTGTATGCTCTGATTGTTGGGTCATAAGACCCATGTTTGTAATATCTCGCTCCTTGGAGCCTATTGAATAAAATACTTGAGTCGTAGAGTCATGTTGTGATGCCATGTTGTATTTGCACATATCGAGCATATTGTGTGTATGTTATTGAAATGCTTGGTATGTGTGGGATCTGACCATTTAGTTGTTTATCTTTAGTAGCCTCTCTTACGGGGAAATGTCTCCTAGTGTTTCCACCGAGCCATGGTAGCTTGCTACTGCTCCGGAACACTTAAGCTGGCCGGCATGTGTCCTTCTTCGTTCCTGTGTCTGTCCCTTCGGGGAAATGTCACGCGATGAATACCGGAGTCCTGTTAGCCCGCTACAGCCCGGTTCACCGGAGTCCTGCTAGCCCAGTGCTACAGCCTGGATTCACTCGCTGATGACCGACACGTTCGATGCTGGGTCATGGATGCCTGTCCCTGTAAGTCTGTGCCACTTTGGGTTTACGACTAGCCATGTCAGCCCGGGCTCCTTATCATATGGATGCTAGCGACACTGTCATATACGTGTGCCAAAAGGCGCAAACGGTCCCGGGCAAAGGTAAGGCGACACCCGTGGGAATACCGTGCGTGAGGCCGCAAAGTGATATGAGGTGTTACATGCTAGATCGATGTGGCATTGAGTCGGGGTCCTGACAGCGTTGGTATCAGAGCTTGACTACCTGTAGGATTACCAAGCCAAACTGGTCGAAGTTGAGTCTAGAAATTCTTTGGTTATATAAGGGAATTGATTGTGGGATGGAACGTAAGGCTCTTTTTACTCCTTATACCTCATGGCCTTCTGATCTGAGTCATCATCTTCTCTTCTATGGGGATTAAGAACTAGGTTATCTCTTCTTTCCATCAGGATCACGTGTTACTAATCCGTAGACTTATAGAATTGTTGGAATTAAGCCTCGTTTCAGATCCTATTACTTCCGTATGTTAATTGTTGATCTCGAGACCTTGATGTGTGGGCCCAGGCGCCTGCCTAATTAGTGTTAGGTTAGTTAGTGTTAATTAACTTAGTTAATTAGGTGAGCCACTGACATGCGGGCCCCGCCCGGCTAACTAAGTTAGTTAGGGCTAATCATATTTAGGTTAGTCACTGACCAGTGGGCCCAATCCAGTTAGTTAGGGCTAACTAACTTGGTTAGTTGACTGGGTCACTGACCAGTGGGTCCCACTGGTCAGGTTTGACCTGGTCGACGCCTTTGACCTGCTGACGTCACCCCGGCGTCATGCTGACGCAGTATATGCTTCTGGGATTTTAAATAAGTCAGAAATGATTTATTTATTTTCAGAATATGCCCTAAACTTCAATAAATCATAGAAATTCAACCGTAACTCCAAATTAAATAATTTATATATGAAAAATTATCAGAAAAATTCAAGGAATCCATCTGTACCATTTTCATGCATGTTAGAACAACTTATAACTGCTGTTTAGCACAAATTAATTAATGGCATTTGAATAATCACATATGGAGTTTGAATTTGAATCTTGTATTCAAACCAACTTCATTTAATCTGTTGCTAGTTGCATTAGCTCAAAACACATTCATATTGCCATGTCATAGCATGCATCATTTTGTGCATTGCATTGATTGTGTTCTTCTTTGTTGCCGGTATCTGTTCCCTCCCGGTAGACGATGTTCCGACGTTGTGATCGTTGACACTGATGAAGACTCAATGTTATCTTCAGAAGTGCCAGGCAAGCAAAACCCCCTTGTTCATTCCGATACAATCCCACTCTCTCGCTCCTGCTCTCTTTTACTGCATTAGGACAACAACGATTCATCTGTTACCTGCTGCGGTAGCTGAACCCCTTTATCCTTTGCATGACCTGTCATTGCCATAGTAAATAGATGAAACCCACTAGCATGAGTAGGAGTTGTTTGAGCCCTGTTGTGCCTACTCATTCATGCTTGTTTGTCATGCCTGCTACTGCTTAGAGTCGAGTCAGGTCTGATTCATCCGGGATGAATCAGAGGTGTGTGAACATGTCCTACGGTGTGTGAGCTAAGCGTGTGAACACGATTTGGTAAAGGTAGCGGTGAGAGGCCATGTAGGAGTACATGGTGGGTTGTCTCATTGCAGCCGTCCTCAGGAACTGAGTTCTGTGTTTGTGATCCATGATTCAGCTACTACCACGCATTGGGCCCGAAACCAATGGACCCTCTCGGCTTCTTGATCACCCTTGTCCTCTGTCCAGGAGTTGCAAGTAGTTTCTGGTGTTTGTAGTATGCTGGAGGCCGTGCGCAGCGCTGACCGTAGGGGTGGGCTGTGATGCGGTAGGCACGTGGCACGGTGTACCGGGCGCCCGTTTGGTGTCTTGGGAACCCTGTTCACATCGTTTGGGGCTGTGAGCGAAACTCCGGCCGGATCTCCTCATGGATGGAACCCGAATAGGCGATAAACCTGGACTAGAGACTTAGGTGATTAGGTAGGTCGTGGCCGACACCCACGTTGGGCTTCCGCTTGAAGGTTGCCGAGTACATGTCGTGTAAACGGCGGTAAGTGGTGAGAGCGTGTGTGAAGAAGTACACCCCTGCAGGGTTAACATCATCTATTCGAATAGCCGTGTCCACGGAAAAGGACCTCTGGGTTGCTTATATCAGTTCATAGACAAGTGAAAGTGGATACTCTAAAATACGCAAGATAAGCGTGAGTGCTATGGATGGCATTCTCGTAGGGAGACGGGAGTGGATCCATAGTGGTGTATTGATATGGTGAATATGTGGACTCGTGTGCGCCACTTCAAAGAGTTACATTGCAGTCGTAGTTCAGGATAGCCACCGAGTCAAAGCTGGCTTGCTGCAGTTAAACTCCACCATCCCCTTTGTTGATAATGATGCATATGTAGATAGTTCTGATGTAAGTCTTGCTGGGTACATTTGTACTCACGTTTGCCTATTTTATGTTTTTGCAGAGAGACTTCAGTCTCACTAGTATTGCCGCGTGGTCTTCGACGTTTAGCTTGTTACCTCAGCTACGATCTTGTGCCTCGGCAGGATTTGGTAGATAGTCAGGCTTCTCAGCCCTTTTCATTTATAGATGTCTGTACTCAGACATGATAGCTTCCGCTTGTGCTTTGACTTGTATGCTCTGATTGTTGGGTCGTGAGACCCCTGTTGTATTATCTCGCTCCTCGGAGCCTATTGAATAATACTTGAGTCGTAGAGTCATTTTGTGATGCCATGTTGTATTGCACATATCGAGCATATTGTGTGTATGTTATTGAAATGCTTGGTATGTGTGGGATCTGACTATCTAGTTGTTTATCTTTAGTAGCCTCTCTTACCGGGAAATGTCTCCTAGTGTTTCCACCGAGCCATGGTAGCTTGCTACTGCTCCGGAACACTTAGGCTGGCCGGCATGTGTCCTTCTTCGTTCCTGTGTCTGTCCCTTCGGGGAAATGTCACGCGATGAATACCGGAGTCCTGTTAGCCCGCTACAGCCCGGTTCACCGGAGTCCTGCTAGCCCAGTGCTACAGCCTGGATTCACTCGCTGATGACCGACACGTTCGATGCTGGGTCATGGATGCCTGTCCCTGTAAGCCTGTGCCGCTTTGGGTTTACGACTAGTCATGTCAGCCCGGGCTCTTTATCATATGGATGCTAGCGACACTATCATATACGTGAGCCAAAAGGCGCAAACGGTCCCGGGCAAAGGTAAGGCGACACCCGTGGGGATACCGTGCGTGAGGCCGCAAAGTGATATGAGGTGTTACCGGCTAGATCGATGTGACATCAAGTCGGGGTCCTGACAGCGTTGGTATCAGAGCTTGACTGCCTGTAGGATTACCAAGCCAAACTGGTCGAAGTTGAGTCTAAAATTCTTTAGTTATATACGGGAATTGATTGTGGGATGGAACGTAAGGCTCTTTTTATTCCTTATACCTTATGCCCTTCTGATCTGAGTCATCATCTTATCTTCTACGGGGATTAAGAACTAGGATATCTCTTCTTTCTATCAGGATCACGTGTTACTAATCCGTAGACTTATAAGATTGTTGATTCAAGCCTCAGTTCAGCTCCTACTACTTCCGTATGTTAACTGTTGATCTCGAAACCTTGATATTGTGCTTCTGAGTGGTTATGCCACCATTTTTGTGAATGTCTCAAATCTTTTCTGAGCATTTACAGTCGTTATGCTGTCCGAGTCACCCCACGTTTCTGAATAGTCTGAAGCATTTGCAAAATCCCTTCCTTCCGTTCCGATGTTCCTTTGGGCCAGATTAACCACACTAATCGGTGAGTTGAGGTACTTTGTTACCTCGGCGTATATGTTGGAGATATTATTATGACCCTGGGTGTCTTAGGGGATCATCTAGTAATTTAGCCATGATTGTGTTCCCAGTGTGATGATTCTGGCCTTTATTCTCGGAAGCATCCCGTGATGCTATTTAGTAGTAGGTATTCTACTCCTGGGTTCTGAACCCGAGATTCACTCTACCTACTTCATGTTGATAGCAATTGCTAGTGCCTTTAGGATATTAGTAACCTTTGCGATAGTCCTTGAAGTCCGTGGTATCTTCTTCTTCCAAATACCATGAACTACTTATGGCAGATGTTTATTGGATCAAAAAAGATCACAATTAGAGGACTCTTGAGGAGATCTCCACTCATAAATCGTGACTCTGCCAGTTCTACCTTTCTGCATGGGTTATCCGGAAGAAATATGTTGAACTTGGTTCGACATACTAATCTATGCATCCACAACTCGGAAAGTTATATGTTCCTTTGAGCTGTTCTCTTTAGTTGCATTCTGACCCTCGTCTATCAATTGATAGTCAAGAGTATGCGTGCGTTCGTTCATCGATGCCTATGACTCTTGTGGTCCGTCAAGCCATTCTGTCCTGAATGACTTGGAGAAACAAACTCCAATACCTCTTCCATATCCAGGATTGGGTCAAAGAAGTTGTGCTCCGCAGATCAAATTGCTAATCCAGCTTTTGGTTCTGTTCTACCTTGGAGTATTACCATCTTTATATCGGGATTGTTATAGGAATTGCACCCCATCCTATGAACTCCTGGTACAGTGATACTTCTTGCCGTCATTAGTCATTCATCGGTCTTCGTGTTGATGCAACCGGAATACCGACAAATGAATTGTGATGTGTGAAATCAATACGCCTAGCAACCTCGTTGCTGGGTAGTTAAAGGACAATAATTTTATTCTTAGTGTGTTGGTTACTGAATCATCATTCTAAGATTGATCGTGCTACCTAGTCCATTCTCCTGGTTCACTCCTCGATCGATGAGTTGGGATTATTTCAAATTCTTGCTCTATTGATCATATCGTCTTGCCCTGAAAAGCAAGATTGTTCTCGAGCTTAGTAACATACCGGTGGCTCGTGATTTTCTGAATATCTTCTCAGAAGTATTACCAGGTTGTCACCTGACCGCTATGTTGAGCTCGTGATCAAGTTGGTTTCTTGTGAACCATCCTTCTCCAAGAATCGGTGTTAGATATCCCTGAGCTAGTTGGTTAAGCTAAACAATAACTTGGAAGGTTGGAAGATAAAAGCTTGCCTGACTTAGTTCGTTCCAAAGGGATATTCTTGTGTAGTGTGTGTTGAAGAAAGATGATATCTTCATCGATTGGTCCCTGTGATCAGTTGCTGGACCTATTGTCTTATCAATCCTTTGATTTGAGTGTGGGCTATCGTCAAATCAAATCAGTACCAACGATGCTCGTAATGTTGTCTTATTCGTGGTTGATCCCTCGAGCATACACCATTACATCTTTGGTCTGACCAATACTATCACCATGTTCACACGATGGTGGAAGTCCAGTGATATGGAAATTCTGATGAGTTGTTGTTGAGCCCATTGACAACATGCTTATCTCTTCCATGATGTTGTTGAACATTAAGTTAGTGTTGGAAACTTTTGAAAGCATTTTCTTCATGCCCCGTTCACGAGGTATATGTTTGAATGAAAGTAGTGATTTTCCCTAATTCATGTGCATATGATGCAAGTTGCCGCCATGAATTTGAGGAAGATTGTTTTGTTTTCCTGGAATCGTTCCAAATTAGTCATGCACACGTGCGAAGTATTCTGTGGTTTGGAGACTTGCAACCTTCATTCCATATGTGTCCCGAGCACACCAAGCCACTGATTGATTTGTTCAAGGGGAAGAAGTTCCTTCATAAGAGCTAATCATATGACTTATGCAAGGACTTCGTTATCCACGGTGATGGTTCCCAACCAGAACTCGGTAGTGTTTTATTGTAAGACTACCACGTGGTCATGTTTGTCTGGGACAACGTGTTCACATGTTTGTAGCAGAACCAGCTCATGTTTTGGAGCTTACTATCGTAGTTCATTTCCTGAGAATCTCGCAACGTCATCTCGTCGATTTGTGTTGCAAACTTTCATTTTTCTTTCTAGACTTGATGAGTCTGGGATATCATGACACCAACCAGATCTGAATCTCAGGCAGATATGATGGTTGGAACATTCTCCAAGAACTATAATATTGGTCCCTCGATAGCCGGTAAAGTGGATGTCGTGGCCAACACACCCAACCGGAAGACCTATTATTGTAATATCTTGATTGAAGAAGTTGGCCACCTCCCATAGGGATTTCGTAGGATTTACTCCCTAGTTGCCCTATGGATTTTGAGATCCCGAAGTCCGACCTTTTACTTGATGTTCTAGATATCAAACCATATTTATGAATGGGTTACGCTAGCACATCAAGGAGAACATTAGAAGCGGAGTGCTAAATGTCTCTCGGTCGATCATCCAGATTTTGTTTCCTTGGCCTCGCCAAGGTGAAATCTAAGAAGGTGTTATCTTCCTTTGCATCGGCATCTTCCACCGGTATTCATCATGGTAGTAAGTTGTGTTGCCAGAATCCTTGACACGGATATTGGTAGAATCTTGATGATTGTGGAAATGCTCAAGTTCTTGAGAGCATGCACAAGCGCTACGTGTTATCATCGGCTCTAATTGGGATGCTCTCAGTTCCCTCGGCAATGCTATGACCTTCTCAAACAGTGAATTCACTCTCTATTGTTGGGTTCTTCCCCAGTTACTAGAATCATTCCTAGCATTTGCATTTTGTTCCTAGCTTGCATCACCAATGTGCCATTCTACCATGGGTCTCTTCCATTTCCGGTGATAAGCAAATTCATCCATTACGTTGTCTTCAACAAGGTAATCCACATCATCCAAGTCCGAGTATGCCATTCTACCGACCCCCTCCAAACGATCGTTGTGAATTGCCTTATGCTGGTATGAAGAGTTTCAATGATCTCTGAATCAAAAGTAATTCTTTTTGCCACTTAAGGTAATACTCTACGATCACCTTCCTCCAGGATGTTTCGTCGTAGTATCATGGCAACTCAACTCTTCGCTACGTTGGCAATCGTTTACCACCTTCTTAAGCGTGGAATCGTTGTCTACCTAGTGAACCTTCGTCATCTGTTCCACTCCATTTCTTCAAATCTGTGCTTCGTCTCCCAGCTCAAGAGATGTTGCTATGTCTCATTCCGTGAGTTGTTCGATCTTCGAGAAGATCGACCCTTCTAGAGTCTCTTTCCCTCCAGGTCATGTTGGCAGGATTTCTCAGAGCAAGACGACAAGACAAAGATGGTGATCGAATCAACGTTCCTATGAAGTGCAACCTGGATCGTGAAGATTGTACTAGTTGCGTTACCTTTCACCTTACCCTACGCTTGAATCTCGAGACGAGATTCTTGTTTAGTGGGGGTGAGTTGTCACATCCCTAGCTTTACCCTGGCCTTGGACTAGCTTGGTTGCTGCATCATGTTTAAATTCAAATGAAATTTGAACTGAGGAATTCAGAAGCCTCAAAACCCTAATTAAAAGAAGGGCAAGCACCCTTTAAATTGCATTCTGTGAATCCAAAATGCCCTAAAAATAGTTTTGTGAATTTTGGCAAGAGTTATATATCAAACCAAAATTCTGGAATATTTTTAAGGAATTATTTGGTCTCTGAATTTAAATCAATAATCTATTTGAATTTGGGGATATATTCATAATATACAATGAATATATTTTCAAATGCTTTGAAATGTTTTATGTACTTTTGGAATAGTCCAGAGAGGTAACATAAAATATTTCAGAATGTTTTGGCACTGTATGAAATTATTTTGAATTTGAAAACAGTGGCAAAATAAAATAAAAAGAAAACAGAACTGAAATAGAAATAAAAGACAGAGAAGGACTTACCTGGTGCCCACCCGTGCAGCCCACCAGCCGGCCCAGTTCCCCCCAGCCGGCCCAGCCCATCTCCACTCCCTTCTCCTGTCGTCTTCGTCCTCGGACAGAAGGACGAGCGTGTGGCCGCGGCGCGCACGCACGCGCCCGAGCCACCTCCTGCTTGCCGCCCCGCCCCGGATCGGCTAAGGATGCCACGACACCCCCCTGGAACCCCCTCGTCCGCTCCCTTGCCTCCCTGCTCTCTCCCTCTCACTCCCCTGCTCTTTTTCCCCTCATGGCCGAAGCCGCCATGGCCACTCCGATGAGCTACACCACGGCCACATCCACCCCCCCCCTCGCTCCCTCTCCGCATGCCTGAGCTCCGCCCTGACCCCGTGGAGCTACCCACCGACGCACGCGATCAGAGGAGGCCGAAAACGACCGGAGCGTCGTCGTCTTTATCTCTGGTGCCCGGAGATCGCCGCCGTCAATTCGCCGGTGCAGAAGCCTCCCCGAGCCCGCCGAGCTTCTCTTCCGACCCCATGTGAGCTCCTGCATCTTCCCTTATGCTCGCCCCCCCCTCTGTTTCTCTCCGCTAGCTCGATTCCGCCGGAGCCGAGAGCTCATCGCCGCCGGCCATGATGCCTCCGTCGTTTTAGCCACCACAGCCCGTGCCTGAGTGTGTCAACGCGTTCGGTGCCCTCCCAGGAGCACGCAGATCCCACCAGCTCCTCCTCCCGAGCACCCTAACGCCGAGCCCAAACTAACCCGAGCTCCGGCCGCCGCTGCCGAGCTCGCCGCCGTCAGCCCCGGCCGCCCCGCGACCTTCCGCTGCCTCCGCTGGATGCGCAGGAGCACGGGCTCCCTCCTGGTGCCCTCAGGGTGCCCAACCGCAGCCTGTAGCGCCGTCCCGAGCAACTCCGGCGAGGTCTCGCCGTCGCCGTGGTCGCCGGCGTCACTAGCTGACGTGGAGCATTAGGTTAGGTGCTAATCACTCAGTTAATTAAACCCTTGTGCATGACATGTGGGACCGCTGCTGTTAAAAACACGGGTTAAGTTAAATAACCCCCTGTTAGCTCTCTATCTCACTGACATGTGGGCCTCGATGTCAGTTTGACTTGCTGACGTGGCTTTTGACTGGCCCCACACGTCAGTGACTCATGCCAGCGGTGTGTCACTGACCAGTGGGCCCCACTGGTCAGGTTTGACCCGGACCAGCCCCTGTTGACTATGCTGAGGTCAGCATGACCTAGTGCTGACGCAATAATTCCTTTCTGGAATTTAAATAAATCTAAAATGATTTATTAATTTCAGAAAATAGCTAAAACTTCAATAAATCATAGAAAATTAACCGTAACTCCAAATGAAATAAATTATATATGAAAAATTATCAGAAAAATTCAAGGAATCCATCTGTACCATTTTCATGCATGTTAGAACAACTTATAGCTGCTGTTTAGTACAAATCAAATAAAGGGCATTTAAATATCCACATATGGAGTTTGAATTTGAATCTTGGATTCAAACCAACTTCATTTAATCTGGTGCTAGTTGCATTAGCCCAAAACACATTCATTTTGCCATGTCATGATCATGCATCATACTGTGCATTGCATTGATTGTGTTCCTTTCTGTGTTGCCGGTATTTGTCCCCTCTCGATAGATGTGATACCGATGACGTGATCGTTGACACTGATGAAGACTCAATGTTATCTTCAGAAGTGCCAGGCAAGCAAAACCCCCTTGTTCATTCCGATACAATCCTACTCTCTCGCTCCTGCTCTCTTTTACTGCATTAGGACAACAACGATTCATCTGTTACTTGCTGCGGTAGCTGAACCCCTTTATCCTTTGCATGACCTGTCATTGCCACAGTAAATAGATGAAACCCACTAGCATGAGTAGGAGTTGTTTGAGCCCTGTTGTGCCTACTCATTCATGCTTGTTTGTCATGCCTGCTACTGCTTAGAGTTGAGTCAGGTCTGATTCATCGGGGATGAATCAGAGGTGTGTGAACATGTCCTACTGTGTGTGAGCTAAGTGTGTGAACACGTTTTGGTAAAGGTAGCGGTGAGAGGCCATGTAGGAGTACATGGTGGGTTGTCTCATTGCAGCCGTCCTCAGGAACTGAGTTCTGTGTTTGTGATCCATGATTCAGCTACTACCACGCATTGGGCCCGAAACCAATGGACCCTCTCGGCTTCTTAATCACCCTTGTCCTCTGTCCAGGAGTTGCAAGTAGTTTCTGGTGTTTGTAGTATGCTGGAGGCCGTGCGCAGCGCTGACCGTAGGGGTGGGCTGTGATGCGGTAGGCACGTGGCACGGGTAACCGGGCGCCCGTTTGGTGTCACGGGAACCCTGTTCACATCGTTTGGGGCTGTGAGCGAAACTCCGGCCGGATCTCCTCATGGATGGAACCCGAATAGGCGATAAACCTGGACTAGAGACTTGAGTGTTTAGGCAGGCCGTGGCCGACACCCACGTTGGGCTTCCGCTTGAAGGTTGCCGAGTACATGTCGTGTAAACGGCGGTAAGTGGTGAGAGCGTGTGTGAAGAAGTACACCCCTGCAGGGTTAACTATGATCTATTCGAATAGCCGTGTCCGCGGAAAAGGACTTCTGGGTTGCTTATATCAGTTCATAGACAAGTGAAAGTGGATACTCTAAAATACGCAAGATAAGCGTGAGTGCTATGGATGGCATTCTCGTAGGGAGACGGGAGTGGATCCATAGTGGTGTATTGATATGGTGAATATGTGGACTCGTGTGCGCCACCTCAAAGAGTCACTTGCAGTCGTAGTTTAGGATAGCCACCGAGTCAAAGCTGGCTTGCTGCAGTTAAACCCCACCATCCCTTTGTTGATAATGATGCATATGTAGATAGTTCTGATGTAAGTCTTGCTGGGTACATTTGTACTCACGTTTGCCTATTTTATGTTTTTGCAGAGAGACTTCAGTCTCACTAGTATTTCCGCGTGGACTTCGACGTTTAGCTTGATACCTCAGCTACGATCTTGTGCCCTCGGCAGGATCTGATAGATAGTCAGGCTTCTCAGCCTTTTTCATTTATAGATGTCTGTACTCAGACATGATAGCTTCCGCTTGTGCTTGACTTGTATGCTCTGATTGTTGGGTCGTGAGACCCATGTTTGTAATATCTCGCTCCTCGGAGCCTAATGAATAATTACTTGAGTCGTAGAGACATGTTGTGATGCCATGTTGTATTTGCACATATCGAGCATATTGTGTGTATGTTTTTGAAATGCTTGGTATGTGTAGGATCTGACCATCTAGTTGTTTATCTTTAGTAGCCTCTCTTACCGGGAAATGTCTCCTAGTGTTTCCACTGAGCCATGGTAGCTTGCTACTGCTCCGGAACACTTAGGCTGGCCGGCATGTGTCCTTCTTCGTTCCTGTGTCTGTCCCTTCGGGGAAATGTCACGCTTTGAGTACCGGAGTCCTGTTAGCCCGCTACAGCCCGGTTTACCGGAGTCCTGCTAGCCCAGTGCTACAGCCCGGACCCACTTGCTGATGACCGACACGTTCGAAGCTGGGTCATGGATGCCTGTCCCTGTAAGTCTGTGCCACTTTGGGTTTACGACTAGTCATGTCAGCCCGGGCTCCTTATCATATGGATGCTAGCGACACTATCATATACGTGAGCCAAAAGGCGCAAACGGTCCCGGGCAAAGGTAAGGCGACACCCGTGGGGATACCGTGCGTGAGGCCGCAAAGTGATATGAGGTGTTACCGACTAGATCGATGTGACATCGAGTCGGGGTCCTGACATTGTGGCTCAGCCACCATTCATCATTTTTCATACATGTTACGCTAGATCATTTCATATCATGGTGCATGCCAGAGGCGTTCATATAGAGTCATATTTTGTCATAGGTATCTAGTTGTAATTTTTATTTCATTTGAGTTATAAGTAAATAGAAGTGTGATGATCATCATTATTCATTTTAGAGTGGTGCCCTAGTGAGGAAAGGATGATGGAGACTATGATTCCCCCACAAGTCAGGATGAGACTCCGGACAATGAGAGGGAAAAAAGAAGAAAAAAAGAAAAGAAAGAAAAAATAATAAACAAAGAGAGAAGGGGCATTGTTAGTATCCTTTACCACACTTGTGCTTCAAAGTAGCACCATGTTTTTCATCTGGAGAGTCTCCTATGTTGTCACTTTCATATACTAGTGGGAATTTTTCATTATAGGATTAGATGCACACCCACTTAGTTTTCATATTGAGCTTTCATAGACTTATAGCTCTTAGTGCATTCGTTGCATGGCAATACCTACTCCTCGCATTGATATCAATTGATGGGCATCTCCATAGCCCGTTGGTTAGCCGTGTCAATGTGAGACTTCCTTACTTTTTTGTCTTCTTTATATTTACCCCTATCATCATACTCTATTCCACCTGTAGTGCTATATCCACGGCTTGTGCTCATGTATTGTGTGATAGTTGCAAAAGCTGAAGCGCGTTAAAAGTATGAACCAATTGCTCGGCTTGACATCGGGGTTGTGCATGATAAATACTTTGTGTTAAGAAGACAGAGCATGACAAGATTGTATGATTTTGTAGGGATAGCTTTCTTTAGCGTTGATATTTTGAAAGACATGATTGTTTGTTGGGATGCCTGAGTATTGATGTCTTTATGTCAAATTATAGACTACTGCTTTGAATCACTTGTGTCTTAATATTCATGCCATGATTAGATATATAATCAAGTTTATGCTAGGTAGCATTTCACATCAAAAATTGTCTTTTTTATCATTTAGCTACTCGAGGTCGAGCAGGAATTAAGCTTGGGGATGCTGATACATCTTCATCGTATCTATAATTTTTGATTGTTTCATGCCAATATTTTACAACTTTCACATACTTTTGGCAACTTTTTATATGATTTATTGGACTAACCTAATGATCCAGTGCCTAGTGCCAGTTCCCGTTTTCTGCATTTTTTTGTATCACAGAGTATCCATATCAAACAAAGTCCAAATGCAATAAAATTTCATGGAGAATTATTTTGGGATATATGTGATTTTTGGGAGTTGGAATCACCACAAACGGAGGCCCACACAGCCCACAAGACACCAGGGCGCGCCAGAGGCCCCTGGCGCGTGGTGGTGGGTTGTGCCCTCCTCGAACGTCGGTTGGAGCTCTACTTCTGGCGCAAGGAAGCTTATATCCGGAAAAAATCATGTTAAAATCTCAGTGCAATCGGAGTTATGGATCCCCGGGAATATAAGAAACAGTTTTTGGCCAGATCTGGGGAACGCGAAACAGAAGAGAACAGAGAGGGAGATCCAATCTCGGAGGGGCTCCCGCCCCTCCGTGGCCATGGAGGCCATGCACCAGAGGGGTAACTCTCCTCCCATCTAGGGGGAGGCCAAGGAAGAATAAGAAGGAGGGGGGCTATCTTGCCCTTGCTTCCGGTGGCGCCAGAGTGCCGCCGGGGCAACGATCGGGATGGCGATCTACATCAATAATCTTGCTACCGTCAACACCAACTCTCTCCCCCTCTATGCAGCAGTGTAACACCTCCTCTCCCTGCTGTAATCTCTACTTAAACATGGTGTTCAACTCCATATATTATTTCCCAACGATATTTGGCTATCCTATGATGTTTGAGTAGATCTGTTTTGTCCAGTGGGTTAATCATGATCTTGGTTGGTATGATTATATATTTTATTTATGGTGTTGTCCTACGGTGCCCTCCATCTCGCGCAAACGTGAGGGGCCCTCACTGTAGGGTGTTGCAATATGTTCATGGTTTCCTTATTGTCAGTGTTGCGGGGGTGACAGCAGCCTAAACGCGGATAGGTGGGTTATGGTGTATGGGAGTAAAGAGGACTTGATAATTAATGTTATGGTTGTGTTCACGACCTTAATGATCTTTAGTAGTTGCGGATACTTGCTAGAGTTCCAATCATAAGTGCATATGATCCAAGTAGAGAAAGTATGTTAGCTCATGCCTCTCCCTCATGTAAAGTTGCAAAAATGATTACCGATACTTGTTATCGATTGCCCAGGGGCAAATAACTTTCTTGTTGACAAAACCCCTTTTAGTAAACACCTAACTTTTATTATCTTGCAAAGTACTTCTAGTTCTGTTCTTGCAAAGTAGTTCTAGCATCACACCTACAAAATAGTTTCATACTTGTTTTTGGTAAAGCAAACGTCAAGTGTGCGTAGAGTTCTATCAGTGGTTGATAGAACTTGAGGGAATATTTGTTCTGCCTTTAGCTCCTCGTTGGGTTCGACACTCTTATTTATCGAAGAAGGCTACAAACAATCCCCTATACTTGTGGGTTATCAATGATCGACATGTAATTTCAATCATTATCGAACTATATGCCGGCCTCTTTAGTTCATTTCCTGATATCAACTAATTAATAACACATTTATTCATTTTCTTTGCCGGTAGGCAGGGCTTGAGAAAAGTTCATCAAACGGGTTGAAGGCCAGTGGAAACAAAATCTGAAATGGTGTCGACCCATGGTAATTAATTAAGTAGATAGTACTATCTAGCTACCATCTCTTTAAGGCTAGTTTCAATACCATTATCATGCTTGATTAATCATTATCTGATTGAATTCTATTCTCGTAAAGTCCCTGAAGCGGGCGTCGGGGAATAATTTATGTGCATACTATGTTTGCGGGAACATTCGCATGATGACATCCGAAAGGAGCAGAAATGATAGAGACCAATGGGTACATTTGCCAGAACACTATTCACAATTTTTACATCATTATCTAATATATATATACACACAACTAATACATGCATATTGATCTCCTTCTTTAAAGATGAGGGAGATGCGAGATAAGCTCCTACCAGAGGATCGCGTACGAGCAATTCAAGAGGAAATAGCGGGATTTTTGCTCGACCAGGTCATAGATCCCAAATGAGAATACCATTACAAGTTGTAATGCCTCCATGTAATGATCAGTAAATTGTAGGAGAAATTGTATACACCAAACTGTGTGTGTGTCTATATATATATATATATATATATGATCAGTTCTACAAGAAAATCTATTCATATGTATATGCATAATGTGTACAATATGTAGTAGCGTAAAATACATATATGGTCGTGCGAGAATTCTTTGATATATATATATATATATATATATATATATATATATATATATATATATATATATATATATATATGATCAGTTCTACGAGAAAATCTATTCATATGTATATGCATAATGTGTACAATATGTAGTAGCGTAAAATATGTTTGAAATGAAAAAGAATTAAATGGAAAACACAAAACTAAAAGTAAAAATAAATCATAAACCCATAAACCCCAAAACCTTTTAGTCCCGGTTAACCAACCGGGAGTAAAGGCCCCCAGCCCCCCGGCATGGGCTCGTGCCATGTGGTGGGCCTTTGGTCCCGGTTTGTGACGAACCAACACTAAAGGGGGGGCCTTTAGTCCCCGCCCTTTAGTGCCGGTTGCAGAATTGGGACCAAAGCTCGATTCTACACTAGTGACCGCCCCATTGCCATCCCCAAACTAATGAAATCCGGACAAAACATATACCCATTTGGGCTCGGGCGTTGGAGTTGGCCTGAGGTCCCGTGGCAGCATCTGCATGGCGCAAGCCCTCTTGTCTCACTTTACCCGACCCTTGTCCTTAGAGAAACTCCAATCGGGCGACCAATTTCGTCCGCCCATGTCCAATGTGGCAACCCAAACCCAAAATGCACCCACTTCATGTCCGCGTGGACGCATTTCAGGCCCAAATTACATGAAGCGGGCGTGTCGCGCGTCCCCTTGGTGTTCATCGCGGCCCCACATGTCAGCCAACAAACCACCGGCATGGGTGCATTTAACGTGGCCACCTACCATGGGCCCACGCGTCAGTGACTGGAAGCTACAGGGGTCGCCCTTTTTTAATCCACGCGTGCGCGGGGGGCTCATCCACTTCCACTTCGGCTGCCCGTCCACATCTAGCCGTGTGCTCCCTCGCTGAGGACAAAGAAAACATTAGCCATGGGCTTCTTCGGCGGCTCCGGCAAGAAGGGGAAGCTGGCCCCCGGTGCTTCTTCCTACCGCGTGCTTCCACCTCCGCCAACGTTGGCGCCTACCCATCCCGCGAGGCACCGGCTGCACATTCCAGTGCACCAGGCGCGGTGGCACTAGGAGTTCAAGCAGCCGTTATCGTACCTGCATTTGACGATGTCGCACGACTGGCATCTCAATCTGCAGCGGATACCAGTGCCGGCGGTGCCGAGGTCGCAGCGAGCGGACGTCAAGGAGGTGCGCATGCGCCAGTCGCTGCTCGCGCCGGAGCAGAGACGGATGCTGGAGTACTGGTCGGGTTCTAACCGGTGGGAGGTCTGGTCTGCCCTTGAGCATGAGGAGGAACGGCGTCGCGACGTGCATCACCACTACACCAACCCCCCGCCTCCCCCAGTCGTCAAGCTGGAGGGGAGGCTGCCTACTAGGCGATGCTGGCGGTGGCCATGCAGACCTCCATCAAGGTGTGGCGCAAGGCGGAGGTGGCCTACTAGGCGAGGTTGGCGGAGGCCCTTGCCATCTAAATGGTTGGCGACTGGATGGTGCCGCCGCCAGGGCCTATGCTCACCCCCTCGAGGCCTAAGGCCTAGCTGATCGACCGCGATGTCTGGCCGGCCAACTGCGGGAGTGTGTCAGCACCCCCTTTGGCTAGCGCGACGCCAGTGTAGGAGGCCGCGTACCTCAAACATTGGAGGCATCGCACTGACAGACAAGTGCACCAATGGGGAGCGGTGCATGCAGAGGGAGCACAAGGAGGAGGAGGAGGAGGAGGAGCGCCTCTAGAAGGAGGAGGACGAGCGTGCCCGCCTCGCCGCAATGCCGCCACCATAGCAGACGCCGAAGGAGGCTGCCCTGGTGGCCTATCAAGCCATGTTCGGGTGGGCTGGGCCACTTCCTATATTCATCGACCTCACCGGCGGCGTCGAGGACGCAAGGGCAAGGGCAAGGCGGACGACTAGGGCAGCGTGCGGGCATTTTTTTAATGTTTAATTAGTGTTTAAGAGGACTTTGGTCGATGGTTGGCCGACCATTTATGTTTAATTATATATTTTTAAGTTTATTTGGGTCATGCGGGCCAAAATGGTATGCCTACTATTAGACGACCCAAATCAAAAAATGGACACGCATTTTTGTGTGCCTGACCCAAACAAACAAAAAAGGAAAAAGCGCGCGTCCGTTTGAGTTGCTCAGTTAGAGTTGCTCTTAGGGCATGCACAATGGTTCTATCTTAGCAATGCCATGTAGGATAAATGATGAAGTGGAGGGGAGAGAAATCATAAGAAAAAGGATTGTCTTCTCTTATTTAATTTAAGATAAGACAAGAGATGATCTCTTAGCACAATATGTCTCACCATATTCTTAGGAATACCCAGTTATCTCTACCGCTATAAAAGGAAGAGAGAGAGGCAGATCCAAACAATCAGGTCCATCCATCAGCAAGATCTAATGGCCCTTAATTCTTCAGTGCTTAACCCTACAAACCATGCATCAAGCCACTACCAAACCATCGATAGCTAACCCAGCCCCTCCGTTTAAAAAAACAAATCGTTCGCACGACCTCTTGCTGGCATGACCTCTCCTCCTCCTCCCACGCGGTTCGCCGCCCCGCAAACTGCCACAGTCATTAGCCGCCGGAGCCGCCCTTTGCCGCACGAGCAGCCCCTCGCCGATGGACCGCCGCCACCCTTCACCGCTGGAGCCACGGGTCGCCACTGGAGCCGCCGCGGTTCGCCACTGGAGCCGCCGCGGTTCGCCGCTGGAGCCGGAGCCGCCCGCCCCGCGCCCTTCACCGCGAAGCCCGGGCACCAACACAGCTTTGGCCGGTGATGGATGCAACAAGTTTGTACATCTCTTTCTATCTCTAATCTATTCTTCCTCCCTAACTGATGTCTACTACACAACCTTCTTCTTGTAGACGTTGTTGGGCCTCCAAGTGCAGAGGTTTGTAGGACAGTAGCAAATTTCCCTCAAGTGGATGACCTAAGGTTTATCAATCTGTGGGAGGCATAGGATGAAGATGGTCTCTCTCAAACAACCCTGCAACCAAATAACAAAGAGTCTCTCGTGTCCCCAACATGTATAGGTGCACTAGTTCGGCGAAGAGATGGTGATACAAGTGCAATATGGATGGTAGATATAGGTTTTTATAATCCAAAATTATAAAAACAGCAAGGTAACTAATGATAAAAGTGAGCGAAAACGGTATTGCAATGCGTTGAAACAAGGCCTAGGGTACATACTTTCACTAGTGCAAGTTCTCTCAACAAGGGTAACATAATTAGATCATCTAACTATCCTTAAACATGCAACAAAGAGTCACTCCAAAGTCACTAATAGCGGAGAACAAACGAAGAGATTATTGTAGGGTATGAAACCATCTCAAAGTTATTCTTTCTGATCAATCCATTGGGCTATTCCTATAAGTGTCACAAATAGCCCTAGAGTTTGTAGTAAAATAACACCTTAAGACACGAATCGACCAAAACCCTAATGTCACCTAGATACTCCAATGTCACGTCAAGTATCCGCGGGTATGATTATATGATATGCATCACACAATCTCATATTCATCTATTCAACCAACACAAAGAACTTCAAAGAGTGCCCCAAAGTTTCTACTGGAGAGTCAAGACGAAAACGTGTGCCAACCCCTATTCATAGATTCCCAAGGTCACGGGACCTGCAAGTTTATCACCAAAACATACATCAAGTGAATCAATAGAATACCCCATTGTCACCACAGGTATCCCACGCAAGACATACATCAAGTGCTCTCAAATCCTTAAAGACTCAATCCGATAAGATAACTTCACTTGGAAAACTCAATCCATTACAAGAAGGTAGAGGGGGAGAAACATCATAAGATCCAACTATAGTAGCAAAGCTCGCGGTACATCAAGATCGTGCCAAATCAAGAACACGAGAGAGAGAGAGAGAGAGATCAAACACATAGCTACTGGTACATACCCTCAGCCCCGAGGGTGAACTAATCCCTCCTCATCATGGAGAGCGTCGGGATGATGAAGATCGCCACCGGTGATGATTCCCCCCTCCGGCAGGGTGCCGGAACAGGGTCTCGATTGGTTTTTGGTGGCTACAGAGGCTTGTGGCGGCGGAACTCCCGATCTAGGTTTCTTTTCAGGGGTTTCTGTATTTATAGGAATTTTTGGAGTCGGTCTCACGTCAGGGGGGTCTCCAAGTCATCCACGAGGCAGGGGGCGCGCCCAGGGGGTAGGGCGCACCCTCCACCCTCGTGGATTGCCCGGGACTCTTCTGGCCCAACAATTTTACTCCCGGGGCTTCTTTTGGTCCCAAAAATAGATATTGGCACTAGGCTCTAGGTTAATAGGTTAGTCCCAAAAATCATATAAAATAGCATATAAATGCATATAAAACATCCAGGATGGATAATATAATAGCATGGAACAATCAAAAATTATAGATACGTTGGAGACGTATCAAGCATCCCCAAGCTTAATTCCTGCTCGTCCTCGAGTAGGTAAATGATAAAAACAGAATTTTTGATGTGGAATGCTACCTAACATATTTATCAATGTAATCTTCTCTATTGTGGCAAGAATATTTAGATCCATAAGATTCAAAACAAAAGTTTAATATTGACATAAAAATAGTAATACTTCAAGCACACGGACAAAGCAATCATGTCTTCTCAAAATAACATGGCCAAAGAAAGCTATCCCTACAAAATCATATAGCCTGGCTTTGCTCTATCTTCATCGCACAAAATATTTAAATCATACACAACCCCGGTTTCAGCCAAGCAATTGTTTCATACTTTAGTATTCTCAAACTTTTTCAACTTTCACGCAATACATGAGCATGAGCCATGGACAAAGCACTATAGGTGGAATAGAATGGTGGTTGTGGAGAAGACAAAAGGAGAAGATAGTCTCACATCAACTAGGCGTATCAACGGGCTATGGATATGCCCATCAATAGATATCAGTGTGAGTGAGTAGGGATTGCCATGCAACGGATGCACTAGAGCTATAAGAGTATGAAAGCTCAAAAAGAAACTAAGTGGGTGTGCATCCAACTTGCTTGCTAATGAAGACCTAGGGCATTTGAGGAATCCCACCGTTGGAATATACAAGCCAAGTTCTATGATGGAAAATTCCCACTAGTATATGAAAGTGACAACACAGGTGACTCTGTATTATGAAGATCATGGTCTACTTTGAAGCACAAGTGTGGTAAAAGGATAGTAGCATTGCCCCTTCTCTCTTTTTCTCTCATTTTTTGTTTTCTCTTTTTTGGGGGGCCCTCTCCTTTTTTTGCCTCTTTTTTATTTTATTTTTACTTTTCGTTCGAAGTCTCAACCGACTTGTGGGGGAATCATGGTCTCCATCATCCTTTGCTCACTGGGACAATGCTCTAATAATGATGATCATCACACTTTTATTTACCTACAACTCAAGAATTACAACTCAATACTTAGAACAAAATATAACTCTATATGAATGCCTCCGGCGGTGTACCGGGATGCGCAATGACTCAAGAGTGACATGTATGAAAGAATTATGAAAGGTGGCTTTGCCAAAAATACGATGTCAACTACATGATCATGCAAAGCAATATGACAATGATGAAGCGTGTCATAATAAATGGAATGGTGGAAAGTTGCATGGCAATATATCTCGGAATGGCTATGGAAATGCCATAATAGGTAGGTATGGTGGCTGTCTTGAGGAAGGTATATGGTGGGTGTATGGTATCGGTGAAAGTTGCGCGGCACAATCATCTACAAGTCACCAAAAATAAGTATTGAGTGCGTATAATCCATGGACTCAACATTAGTCATAAAGAACTCATATACTTATTACAAAAATCTACAAGTCACCAAAAATAAGTACTACGCGCATGCTCCTAGGGGAAGCGTTGGTAGGAATTAACCATCGCGCGATTCCGACCTCCACTCATAAGGAAGACAATCAATAAATATATCATGCTCCAACTTCATCACATAACAGTTCACCATACGTGCATGCTACGGGAATCACAAACTTTAACACAAGTATATCTCAAATTCACAACTACTCCACTATCATGACTCTAATATCACCATCTTCATATCTCAAAACAATCATAAAGAATCAAACTTCTCATGGTATTCAATGCACTTTATATGAAAGTTTTTATTATATCCCTCCTGGATGCCTATCATATTAGGACTAAATTCATAACCTAAGCAAATTACCATGCTGTTTAAGGCTCTCAAAATAATATATGTGAAGCATGAGAGTTCATCAATTTCTTCAAAATAAAACCACCGTCGTGCTCTAAAAAGATATAAGTGAAGCACTAGAGCAAATGACAAACTACTCCGAAAGATATAAGTGAAGATCAATGAGTAGTCGAATAATTATGCACTATGTGAAGACTCTCTAACATTTAACAATTTCAGATCTTGGTATTTTATTCAAAAAGCAAGTAAAATGAAAGAAAATAAAATGAATCTCCAAGCAAAACACATATCATGTGGTGAATAAAAATATAGCTCCATGTAAGGTTACCGATGAACGAAGACGAAAGAGGGGATGCCTTTCGGGGCATCCCCAAGATTAGGATCTTGGTTGTACTTGAATATTATTTGGGTTGCCTTGGGAATCCCCAATCTTAGGATCTTGCCACTCCCTATTCCATAGTCCATCGAATCTTTACCCAAAACTTGAAAACTTCACAACACAAAACTCAACAGAAAACTCGTAAGCTCCGTTAGTATAAGGAAATAAAATCACCACTTTTGGTACTGTTTGTGAACTCATTCTTTATTTATATTGGTGTAATATCTACTGTATTCCAACTTCTCTATGGTTCATACCCTCCGATACTACTCATAGATTCATCAAAATAAGCAAACAACACATAGAAAACAGAATCTGTCAAAAGCAGAACAGTCTGTAGTAATATGTAATTCTCAAATACTTCTGTAACTGCAAATATTCTGAAATAAATTGGTGGACGTGAGCAATTTGTCTATTAATCTTATGCAAAAATAATCAACTTAAAATCACTCTTCAGTGAAACATTACAGCTAATCTCGGGAGCGCAAAGTTTCTGTTGTTTACAGCAAGATCACATTAACTTTCACCCAAGTCTTCCCAAAGGTTCTACTTGGCACTTTATTAAAATAAAAGCTATAAAACATGATTAATACAGTATCATAATCATGTTAACCCACAAAAAAGTAGGTATAAATGTTGGGTTGTCTCCCAACAAGCGTTTTTCTTTAATGTCTTCCTAGCTAGGCATGATGATTTCAATGATGTTTACATAAAAGATAGGAATTGAAACATAATGGGATCCTCATGAAGAATAAGACAAGCACATTTAAGCCTAACCCACTTCCTATGCACAAGGATTTTGTGGAGAAAATTCCTTATTTGACACTGTCTTAAAATCTGGTTCCTTATTTGACAATGGAAAAGTTTTTCTTCCCTATTTGACACTAGTTCTAAATTTTATTCCCTATACGACACTTTCGTCCATTTTGAACCTAAATGACATCTGAAAAGACGATTTTGCCCCTCATGTGGTATGTCTGTGCGCGCGTGTGTGTGCCGTTGCGTGTGTGGGTGCACGCGCACATGTGTGCTACTGCTGCATGCATGTGTGCATGTGTGTTGCTGCGTGTGTGTTTGCTACTGCGCGTGTACGTGCGTGTGTGTGTGTGTGTGTGCTGTTGTGTGCCTATGTGATGCATGCGTGTGTGTGTATATGTGTGTGTGTGCTGCGTGCGTGTGTGTTGCTGCGTGTGTGTGCGCGTGCATGTGTGTTGCTGTGTGTGCGTGTGTGTGTGTGTGCACGCACGCGTGCGTGTTGTTGCGTGTGTGCGCATGCGTGTGTGTTGGTGCATATGTATGTGTTGATGCGTGTGTGCTCCTGCCCTCGCACTGATGCTGCATGTGTGCGCTATTGCCCCCCACACACATACCACATGAGGGGCAAAAGAGTCTTTTCAGATGTCATTTAGGCTTAAAATGGACGGAAATGTCATATAGGGAATAAAATTTAGAATTTGTGTCAAATAGGGAAGAAAAACTTTTCCAGTGTCAAATAAGGAAGTAGATTTTAAGATAGTGTCAAATAAGGAATTTTCTCGATTTTGTGAGAAAACAACTTATGGGAACAAGAATCAACTTGCATAGGAAGGTAAAACAAGCATAAATTCAAGATTTTCAATACATAGAGAGGAAACTTGCTATTATTGCAACTCCTACATGCATATATTCCTCCCTCATAATAATTTTCAGTAGAATCATGAATGAATTAAACAATATAACCATCACATAAAGCATTATTTTCATGATGCATAAGCATAGAAATTTTACTACTCACCACATAAGAAAATTTATTCTCATCAATAGTAGTGGGAGCAAACTCAACAAAATAACTATCATGTGAAGCATAATCCAATTGAAAATTAAAATCATGATGACAAGTTTCATGGTTATCATTATTCTTTATAGCATACATGTCATCACAATAATCATCATAGATAGCAACTTTGTTCTCATAATCAATTGGAACCTCTTCCGAAATAGTGGAATCATTACTAAATAAAGTCATGACCTCTCCAAATCCACTTTCATAAATATTATAAGATTCAACACCCTCCAAAATAGTGGGATCATTACTTCCTAAAGTTGACACTCTTCCAAACCCACTTTCACCAATATAATCATCATAAATAGGAGGCATGCTTTCATCATAATAAATATTCTCATCAAAACTTGGGGGACTAAAAATATCATCTTCATCTAACATAGCATCCCCAAGCTTGTGGCTTTGAATATCATTAGCATCATTGATATTCAAGAAATTCATACTAACAACATTGTAATCATGCTCATCATTCAAAGTTTTAGTGCCAAACATTTTAATGCATTCTTCTTCTAACACTTTGGCACAACTATCGGAATCCTTATTTTCACGAAAGACATTATAAAGATGAAGCATATGAGGCAACCTCAGTTCCAATTTTTTGTAGTTTTCTTTTATAGACTAAACTAGTGATAAAACAAGAAACTAAAAGATTCGATTGCAAGATCTAAAGATACACCTTCAAGCACTAACCTCCCCGGCAACGACGCTAGAAAAGAGCTTGACGTCTACTACACAACCTTCTTCTTGTAGACGTTGTTGGGCCTCCAAGTACAGAGGTTTGTAGGACAGTAGCAAATTTCCCTCAAGTGGATGACCTAAGGTTTATCCATCTATGGGAGGCATAGGATGAAGATGGTCTCTCTCAAACAACCCTGCAACCAAATAATAAAGAGTCTCTTGTGTCCTCAACACACCCAATACAATGGTAAATTGTATAGGTGCACTAGTCCGGCGAAGAGATGGTGATACAAGTGCAATATGGATGGTAGATATAGGTTTTTATAATCTGAAATTATAAAACAGCAAGGTAACTAATGATAAAAGTGAGCGAAAACGGTATTGCAATGCGTTGAAACAAGGCCTAGGGTTCATACTTTCACTAGTGCAAGTTCTCTCAACAAGGATAACATAATTAGATCATATAACTATCCCTCAACATGCAACAAAGAGTCACTCCAAAGTCACTAATAGCGAAGAACAAACAAAGAGATTATTGTAGGGTATGAAACCACCTCAAAGTTATTCTTTCCGATCAATCCATTGGGCTATTCCTATAAGTGTCACAAATAGCCCTAGAGTTTGTAGTAAAATAACACCATAAGACAAAAATCAACCAAAACCCTAATGTCACCTAGATACTCCAATGTCACCTCAAGTATCTGCGGGGTATGATTATACTATATGCATATCACAATCTCTGATTCATCTATTCAACCAACAGAAAGAACTTCGAAGAGTGCCCCAAAGTTTCTACCGGAGAGTCAAGTCGAAAACGTGTGCCAACCCCTATGCATAGATTCCCAAGGTCACGGAACCCGCAAGTTGATCACCAAAACATACATCAAGTGAATTAATAGAATACCCCATTGTCACCATAGGTATCCCACGCAAGACATACATCAAGTGTTCTCAAATCCTTAAAGAGTCAATCCGATAACATAACTTCAAAGGGAAAACTCAATCCATTACAAGAAGGTAGAGGGGGAGAAACATCATAAAATCCAACTATAGTAGCAAAGCTCGCGGTACATCAAGATCATGTCAAATCAAGAACAAGAGAGAGAGAGAGAGAGAGATCGAACACATAGCTACTAGTACATACCCTTAGCCCCGAGGGTGAACTACTCCCTCCTCGTCATGGAGAGCGTCGGGATGATGAAGATGGCCACCGGTGATGATTCCCCCCTTCGGCAGGGTGCCGGAACAGGGTCCCGATTGGTTTTTGGTGGCTACGGAGGCTTGCGGCGGCGGAACTCCCGATTTAGGTTTCTTTTTGGGGGTTTCTGTATTTATAGGAATTTTTGGCGTCGGTCTCACGTCAGGGGGGTCTCCGAGTCATCCACGAGGCAGGGGGCGCACCAGGGGGGTAGGGCGCGCCCTCCACCCTCATGGATGGCTCCGGAATCTTCTGGCCCAACTATTTTACTCCGGGGGCTTCTTTTGGTCCATAAAAAATCGTCAAAAATTGGCATGTCAATTGGATTTCGTTTGGTATTCCTTTTCTATAAAACTAAAAAACAAGGGGAAAAAACAGAAACTGGCACTAGGCTCTGGGTTAATAGGTTAGTCCCAAAAATCATATAAAATAGCATATAAAATATCCAAGATGGGTAATATAATAGCATGGAACAATCAAAAATTATAGATACTTGGAGACGTATCACTGACATACACAGTTTCTGCACATTCTCATGTCCGATTGATGATTCCTTGTTGTAGGGGAGATGATATTGGATCTGAGTAAATGAGGGAGGAGCAAGAGGGAATTGATAAGGCAAGTATTTGTTTACCTGCCAATTTGGATTTCTGTTGTTGCATGATGTATTAGCTAAGTGATAAAGAGTGAATGTTCTGCGTGACTTATGAAAGGGTAGTTTTGGCTCACAAAGCAAGGAATTTTTGACCCGTCTCTGCATCATGATCCAATGTTTGCATTTTACTTACATATGCTCTAGAAATTGTATACAATATGATTCACGGGATTATAGTGCTGATGTTATTACTGGAGTCCAAAAATTCCTTTATAGATTCAAATAAGTAATGAAATATATTAATAATACACAATTTGGCTGTGTACCATGAAGAATTATGGAAACACATTTCAGTAGTTCTGGTTATATGTGTTCAGTTCCGAAGGCAATGGTATAATAACCGTGTGTTTTCAGGTTTTTCAAATGAATTTCACACAATCGCTAGAGCATCTTCAGTGAAATGCAGCCCTGTTCATTTATCTTGACCATTACAAGTTGAATGCTCCTTCGGGTGAAATATTGATGTCACCTACTTATGGTGTGTGTCCTGTGTTCTGCTCTCACTATACTACAATAAGAATATTATTCAAATTGTTCACCATGGTGTCCTATATTTCAATGCCTACAAGTTTTCCACTTGGAGAACAAGTTTCTAGATACCTACAATATGAATACGATGGGCTAGGCGTTTCATCTCCCGCCCCACGCAGTAGGTTCAGTAAGTTTTGCATCCAACATGTGGCCTAGCTATTAGCTCTTGACTTGTCCGACTCAAGTCTGCTTGTGTTCTTATCCAATCCCGCATATGTTTTTGTTCTCTTTTGTTCATTAGATTAGACTTTTGTGCGATAACCCTATTTTGCGTGTTTAAGTTGTGCCATATGCAATCATGAATTCATGATTGTATAGACTACAGAGACCACATGGCATTCACGTCTGTGACAACCTTATTTTGCGTGTTTAAGTTATGCCATATGCACTGTATTGCCTTGAGCCCAGTTAGGCCAGGCTATGCACTGTATTTTCGGAGTTCTGACTCTGTCGGCAATCGGCTCTAGATCGCCTAGACTGTTTTGCCTTGTACTGCTCTCTCTTTTCTATCTAATGAAAGAACGGCCTAAGTTATGCCATATGCAATCATGAATTCATAATTATATTTACTACAGAGACCGCAGGGCATTCACATGTGAGTACAGTCTACACATAATAAAATTTTCAAAATTGTACAACAATAGTGCATCATATGTGGCCTAGCTATTAGCTATAACTAGAAGTCCAGTAACTAAAAGGTAGACCACAATTGACATGCCATTTCTTTAGTTGGCGAAAAGAGACATGTTTCTGAAAATACATTCATAAAGTTTTGTATTATCTATAAATATCACCTGTAAGTATTCCATCTTCATTTCATAAATTCACTATTTGGACCATTAAGCACAGAAAAAATCAATTTGGAATATGGACATTTAAGCACAGACATAAATTATGTGTACCAATCGCACATTTTTCAGGTATAGCCTGATATCTGCAAATACAGCTCAAACACACGAACGAGTTGATGCTGCCCTCTCCCACATTGGTGTCTTCTACTCTTTGGTTGGTGTCGAGGTACAGTTCCGATGCCTTGCTGCTCATTTCGGGAAAAGGCGCGGGTAGGGCACACACTGTCGTTCCTTGCTGGGATCAACACTCTGATGTAGTGAATTTATGGTTTGACTTCTATAGCCTGTACTCATGGTCGAGAAACTAAATTTTGTGTTTTAGTATGGGAAGAGCCAGTAGAACATATGTACGCATGATTCATGTATATTAAGGACCTACCAGTTTCATTCTTTGCTGTATGTATGGTTAAATGCAGGTTTGGTATATCTTCATTCAAAATTTTCATGTCTCAAGCACGCATGCTATTAGTAGATTTTAGCTTTTCCATGCTTCAACTTATATTATACAGTGTAGATTGTTGATGTCAAGTTGTACATTTATATATTTTAACTTCAATTATATATAGGCTTCTATCTGGCACAGATGCCTAGGTGGTTGTTGTTGTCGCCTTCATGCGCGTGAGATCTGGTTTATCACTGAGGTTGCCAGGCAGAAAGTGTCCTTTTATACTTCGAGCTCCTTTGACCGGTGGCACAATTCAGGGACAATGCTCTCACCATGGACTGCACAGTTGTAGGACTCGTGGTCGCTGGTGGAAAGGTTGAGCGAAGGTCTCTGAAGCTGCTGGAAAACGAGTCTATACAGACGACGTTGAATTTTATGAAGGTTGTTTCATTTTGTTTTGAACCATCCAAGAGAGTCAATGTTGCTTCATTTGCAAGCTCAAAACTCTTTATGATTGTATTCTGCTTCTCTACCAAGTTCACTGATATGAACCTATGCAATTGGTTGTCGGTGTTGGATCCCATTAGTACTATGATCAATTTTGTTTTGACACATGCAGTCCCCAAATCCTCCACTCCCCATGACCCGACGAATGGGAGAGGGAAGCTCAGGCAATGGTCGCGCCGCAGCCGCTGTAGACAAACAGTTTAACACTGAGGTAATGTAATGTAATGAAAATAATCGTTATTTTTTCTCTCGTGCCTTTCTATGTATGTCTGCTACGTACAGTTCATGTACTTTTTCTGTCCTTGCTCATGCCTTTCTATGTATGTATGCTATGTATAGTTCATGTACTTTTTCTGTCCTTGCATTATTTTCTTCTATTTTGGTTCTATATTAGTACGTTCAGTTTGTGTGAAATCCCCCAATTTTTGGTTAATCTAGGCAGTAAAAATATGTTCAGTTTGTACACTATACACTTGTTAAACCACTTTTAATTGAACTTGTACAAGCATCAAATCTAGAATATTTCAAGTCTCTTCAAAAAAATATTACATAGCAATAGTTTCATCTTATTGTTCTACCAAGCCGAGTATGAGGTGTATTTGTGGTACTTTGAAGTGTAAAAATTGCAGTAATTGTCCTTCCTCTTTTTTTGTATTCTTGTAGCTCAAGCTTACACTTTATGAATGGGTACTAAATTACATTCTTCTATTTTGATGTTGCAATGAGAGAATAAAAATGAGATGCGCTGCCACATGGAAAACTTGGACCAATTCATAAGATACCAAATTTGGGTACTATGTAGTTGTTCTGCATCTGAAATCTCTTATATAGTTGAGTATACTATAGTTAATTTCACCGATATCTGTGTGCCAGTTATTTGGTGTGAACCTACAGTTCAAGGTTAGTAATTATTTCTTGTTGTATAATTCCTTTTCATATCTGTGTGCCAGTTATTTGGTGTGAACCTATAATTCCTTTTCATATCTTGTTGTATAATTCTCTTGACATAAAGAGTTCCCAGAGGTTGGATGGCAATTTGAAAATTCCAGCGTCTGCTTCAAGATGTATGCATCTAATTTTGGAGTCTATTCATGTTGGTTCAGCATGTCTCCACCACACTCCATATCTCACAGAATTTAGAGCAGAGGGCCTTTTATAGTGGATACTGCATAACATAGTGTTGTTGGTGGGATGCATTTTTTTGTTTCATTTATCGGCTACCCTTGTTGTTGTTTTACATAGCTTTGTTTCAGGACAGGATATACAATATAGGAAAACTTGACCTGAGCTTTTGTGAAATTTTGGTTCCATTGGGTGATTTTTATTTTCCTTTGATGGCTAAGATGCACATGTAAAATCACATAATTTGATCCTTCCGAGTATGGTAGATTCACTACCAATGGTCGACTTATAACTTACCATGTGTTGCATAATTGTTTCAGATTACCATCCATGTACAGGAGCAAATCAACTATGTGCCTCTTCTGAGAAGCAAAGATGTTGATTTGTCCACCTTGAAGGTCATCGTTGCTAAAGTGGCTACATAAGATTTGCAATATTTTATCTCACAACTTTCATTTGACCAGTCTAAGAATGAAAGGAAGAATGCATTAAACATACAAAGGTCTCCACGAGGTTTGCTTAAGACAGTAATGTCCTATCTTTAAATCCTCCAAGACTATGCTAGAAACTAATTTCATTACTGACTAGACATATTTGTCATGCATGTTTAGTACCTTGACTCTTTATGCAGACAAAGCTCTATATCGCGTGATGGAGCGTTTGGGAGCCCGGATGAAGAACGCTTCCGAGGAGGAGAAAGGGGAGAAGTGATGAGAATGCTTCCAAAACACTCTGATTTTTGTTTTGGCAGACTCGGAAACCTTATTTCTGAATCGCGGACTCCTTGTTTGATACAATACATCCGAAGAGCCCTTTTTGTACACTGTTCAAATAAGCTCTTCATTTTTGCGAGTCTGGTCAAACAATGCACTTCAAATAATTAAGTTATTGTCTCGGGAATATTTGGCCACCTTAAGTTAACCATTAATTAACAACTCTCACATCTTTCATGGATACACTCAACCAATCACGTCTACGAGCATAGCATAGCAGTATAAGCATAGCGTAGAAGTAACTCCCAGGGTTTGATAATAAAAGGCGATAGGTTCTACCCAATCATCTACTTCCCAATACCCACATGTTAAGAGATCCTACTCATGCAATGTTTGAGGATTGGAAGTAATGCACAAAAATTGGATATAAAATAATATGATGAAAGTGTTACTTGCCTTGCAGACAATCTGCAAATCCTAGAGACTCGTAGTAGCTCGCACTCCGGAAATTCTATCGCAAACAAATAATAGCATACATAAGCACTCAAGCATAGATGCAAGGGTAAAACTCAGATAAGAAAAGATCCCAACTGAAAGTTGAACTGAAGAGCTTCGATTTGCAAAAAGAATCAATCGAATCGGAACTACGAAACTGAACCTACGATCAAAATAATTTCAAATTCAAATCTGCTTGAAACCAAATTTTAATTTGTCAAAACCATGTCCAAGTTGGTTAACTAGAAAGAGGGCTTCGAGACGAAGATTTTTGGCATTGGTTTCACTGGATTTGGACGAACGGTTAAAATGTTGCGAGGGTTTGAAAATTAGGGGCTAATCTGCGATAAAAGTAATCGTGGATAGGTCCCTGGCCAAAAATAAAATGAAAAGAAAAAATCTATCGGACGAACGTCCGCTAACAGAGACTAATGGACGAATTCGTTTGTTACAAGATCTAAACGAACAAACGTTCCCAAAATAGCTCTAAACCGAGAAAACCCGATCTAACCGGCGGAAAACCGAGAAAAACCGAACCTCGAGAAAAAAACCGGATCTAGATCTA
Organism: Triticum aestivum; assembly: GCF_018294505.1. Classification (NCBI taxonomy): domain Eukaryota; kingdom Viridiplantae; phylum Streptophyta; class Magnoliopsida; order Poales; family Poaceae; genus Triticum; species Triticum aestivum. The sequence goes on from NC_057803.1 coordinate 329,086,072, forward strand.
GATCTAGGGTTTATCGGAAAAACCGACGAAAAACTAGAAAAAAAGGTCGGTGGTGAACTACGACGATGTCAGTGCGGCGGTGGCGGCTTGGGGCTGAGGCGGCCTCGGGCCTTGGCTATATATCGCTTGGGGCGGCCTCGGTCTCCACGCCCGAGCCGGCTCCTAAGTTGGCGCAGCTGGGCCGGCTGGGCTTCGGCCCAGTTCGGTCCGCGAAACATTTCTTTTTAAAAAAATAATTCCGCCGAAAAATCCTAAATAAATATAAAAAAATCTAAAAATGCCAAAAACAATTTTTGTGGTCTAAATAAAAATATTTAGAACAAAGTGAACATTTTTTTGGCCTAAAAATGCAATTTTGAAAAATGCATATTTTTTCTAATTCAAATAAAATAGCAATAAAATCCCAAATAAAATATTTATTTGATTTTAACATTTTTCCTCCAATATTTCTTTTATTTGGTGAAGTCCTTTTATCCCCTCTCTTTTATTTATTTTATATTGGAAATATTTCGGAGAGAAAAATATTAAAACCAAAGTGATCCTCTTTTCAAATTAGAGAAAATTTCAAATATGAAAATAGTGAAATCCCCAACTCTCTCCATGGGTCCTTGAGTTGCTTAGGATTTCTAGGATCGCAAACGAGATGCAAATAAAATATGATATGCATATGATGACCTATGTATAACATTCCAAATTGAAAATTTGGGATGTTACAAACCTACCCCCCTTAAGATGAATCTTGCCCTTAAGATTCGGGTTGGCTAGAAAATAGGTGCGGGTGGTCTTTTCGTAGATCTTCCTCTCGTTCCCAGGTGGCTTCATCCCCGGTATGGTGGCTCCACTAAACTTTGCAAAACTTGATAACCTCGCTGCATGTAACTCGGTTGGCAAACTCAAGAATCTTGACAGGTTTCTCCTCATAGGTCAGATCACTATCCAACTATATTGCTTCCAGGGGCACTGTATCTCTCAGAGGAATATTGGCCATCTCTGCATGGCACTTCTTCAACTGGGAAACGTGAAACACATCATGAACTCTTGACAAACCTTCGGGTAACTCCAACTTGTAGGCAACTTCTCCCATATGTTCCAAAACTCGGTATGGTCCTACAAATCTCAAGGCTAACTTTCCCTTAACTCCAAAACGTTTAACTCCTCGGAGAGGTGACACACGAAGATATGCTCTGTCTCCGATTTCATAGACTACCTCCTTGCGTTTTGTATCGACATAACTCTTCTGCCTGGACTGAGCTACCTTTAGTCTGTCGCGAATCAACTTAACCTTCTCTTGAGACTCTTTGATCAAATCTGGTCCAAACAACTGACGGTCTCCAACTTCATCCCACATCAACGGTGTCCTGCACCTCCTTCCATACAAGGCTTCGAAAGGGGCCATCTTTGGACTAGCTTGATAACTATTGTTGTATGAGAACTTGGCGTAAGGAAAATTATCATCCCAACTAGATCCATAATCTAGCGCACAAGCTCTCAACATGTCCTCCAAAATCTGATTGACTCTCTCTGTCTGTCCATCTGTCTATGGATGAAAGGTTGTATTGAACTCTAGCCTGGTACCCAAAGTTTAGTGCAGTTGATGCCAAAACTTCAAAGTAAACCGAGTCCCTCTATCCGATATGATGGTCCTCGGAACTCCATGCAGACATACGATCCTGTTCATATATATCTTGGCCAACTTCGCACACGTATAGGTGGTTTTCACTGGGATAAAGTGAGCCACTTTGGTCAAACGATCCACTACTACCCAGATAAAATCATATCCCGATCGTGTCCTGGGTAATCCGGTGATGAAATCCATGCCAAGCTTGTCCCACTTCCATTCAGGTATCAGCATAGGCTACAGTAATCCTGCTGGTTTCTGATGTTCTGCCTTCACTCTCTGACTTAAATCACATATTGCTACATACTCTGCAATATCCTTCGACATACCTGTCCACCAGAAACGCTCCTTCAAATCCAAATACATTTTGGTGTTTCCTGGGTAAATCGAGTATGGCGAGTCATGAGCTTCCTGTAGTATTAACTTCCTGATTTCTGCATTATTGGGTACATATAATCGGTCCTCAAACCATAAAGTGTCGTGCTCATCCTCACGAAAACCTTTGGCTTTTCCTTTGCTCATCTTATCCTTTATCTCAGCAATCCCCTTATCATCCTTCCGAGCTTCTTGAATCTTTCCCAATAGCGTTGAATGAACCTCCATTGCTGCGACAAAATCTCATGGAACTATCTCCAAACGAAGCTTCCTGAGGTCTTCGGCTAACTCCTTGGGTAATCCTCCGCTTATGAGGGTGTTGGCATGACTCTTCTGGCTCATAGCGTCTGCTGCGACATTGGCCTTGCTTGGATGATAGTGTACCTTCGTATCATAATCCATTATAAGCTCCAACCATCTCCTTTGTCTGAGGTTCAGCTCCTTCCGCGTGAAAATGTACTTTAAACTCTTGTTATCCGTGTACACATCACAACAGTTTCCAATAAGAAAATGTCTCTAGGTCTTGAGTGCATGAACTACAGCTGCTAACTCCAAATCATGTGTGGCATAATTCAATTCATGCGGTCGAAGCTGTCATGAGGCATATGAAACAACTCTTCCGTCTTTCATAAGTACACCTCCAAGTCCTAAACGAGAAGCATCGCAATACACTTGGAAATCCTTGCATATATCTGGCAAAATCAGCACTGGGGCTGTAACCAAATGTTTCTTCAACTCCTAAAAACTTGCCTCACATTCATCTGTCCATTTGAACTTAGTGTCCTTCTTCAACAACTCCATCATAGGTTTCGCAATCTTGCAGAAATTCTCAATGAATCTCCGGTAGTATCCCGCGAGTCCAAGAAAATTGCGGATCTCCCCTACTGAGGTGGGTGCTAGCCAATCAGTGACTACCTGAGCCTTGGTAGGGTCTACTGCTATACCCTCTCCTGATATAACATGTCCAAGAAATCCAACTTATTTCAACCAAAACTCACATTTGCTGAACTTGGCATATAACTGATGTTCCCTGAGCTTCTCGAGAACTAAACGTAAATGCTCCTTGTGTTCCTCTTCATTCTTCGAGTATACCAAAATATCATCAATGAACACAACAAAAAACTTATCCAAGAACTCCATGAACACCTTATTCATCATACTCATGAAATAGGTAGGGGCATTAGTCAATCCAAATGACATGACTATGTACTCATATAGCCCGTACATAGTGGTGAAAGTTGTCTTGGGTATATCCTTTTCTCGGATCTTCAGCTGGTGGTATCCTGATCACAGGTCGATCTTGGAAAATACTTTAGCCCCTTGCAGCTGGTCAAACAGATCATTAATCATCGGTAGTGGGTATTTGTTCTTGATCGTCACTTCATTCAAAGCACAATAATCAACAACCATTCTCAAGGATCCATCCTTCTTCTCAACTAAGAGCACTGGGGCTCCCCACGGTGATGAACTTCGTCGAATGTAACCTTTCTCCAATAACTCCTTAATCTGCTTCTTAATCTCCTCCGGATCATTTGCGGGCATCCGGTATGGTCTCTTTGATATTGGTCCGGTGCTTGTCAATAGCTCTATCAAAAACTCAATGTCTCGATCCAGCGGCATGCCTGGTAGTTCCTCTGGAAATACATCTGGATAATCCTTCACTACAGGCACTTCCTCCTGAACAATTCCTGAGAGGGAATTTACTTGGGTCCTCCTTGGCGCATGCCTGGATACATACTTAATCCTTTTTCCCTCTGGGGTGGTGAGCATAATTGACTTACTGGCGCAATCGATGTTTCCCCCATACATCGATAGCCAGTCCATGCCTAGTATCACATCCAATCCTTGTGACTCCAGAATTACTAGGTCTGAGGGGAAAACATGCCTACCTATGGTTAATGGCATCTGAAAACATCCTTGGCTTGCCATAAACTCTGCTCCTGGCGAGCTTACTAACATAGGTATCCTAAGAACTTTGGTGGGCAATTTATACTTATCCACAAATCCCCTTGAAATGCATGAATGCGATGCACCAGTATCAAAAAGAACGATTGCAGTAAATGACTTAACCAAAAACTTACCTACAACTGCATCTGGCTGCTCTTCAACCTCCTCCATGTTAACGTGGTTCACTTGTCCCCTGTTGAAAGGGTTGGGCTTCTTCCAGAGCTTCCATATTGCAATTTCCATTCTTTGCTTCAGAACACTCGGTGGCGTAGTGTCCAGTCTTCCCGCACTTGAAACAAGTGATGTGACTTAGATCCTTCTTGACGGGTGTTGCTGGGTTGGAACGGTTCTGGCTGCTACTTCCTCCATTTCCATTCCCATTCTTGGGGCCACTGTGGTTATGTCAACTTCCTCCATTGTGAGTATGGCTTCCATGGTTATGGGTGTAACCTCCGGAGTTAGGAGTAAAGCGAGGCTTCTGCTGAGCTCCAGAATTGTACTTCCCCTGTCCATACTTCTGTTTGCGGCTCTCTATCAGTTGTTGTTTGTTTTTAACCATCAGGGCCCGGTCTACCAACTCCTGGTAGTTAGTCAATGTTGCCACCATCAACTGCATACTCATCTCATCATTCAGTCCATCCATTAACTTCTCCTGCTTCGCAACATCTTTGGCCACATCATATGGGGCATAACAGGCTAACTTGCTAAACTCATCCACGTACTGCCCCACAGTATGGTTTCCCTGACGTAAGTTGCGAAACTCACGCTTCTTCATATTCATTGCTCCTGTAGAGACATGGGCTGTGCGGAATGCTTGCTGAAACTGATCCCAAGTGACATTGGCTATGGGAAAAGTGGATGTGTAATTCTCCCACCATGAGGCTGCGGGTCCATTCAATTGTTGTGGGGCCAAGTGCACCTTCTCCGCATCTGTGCAACCTGCGGTGGTCAACTCCCATCCAATCCTACGTAGCCAGTCATCAGCAACAAGCGGCTCGGTGCTACTGGAAAACACCGGCGGATTCAACCTCAGAAAATAGGCTAAGTTGTCCCAGGGGGTGGTGACGGTGGGTTGTTGTTATTGTTGTTGTTGTTGCCTTGGTTCTCGACTAGTAGCTGCATCAAGGCATTCAGCTGTTGGATCAATTGAGTGAGCTCCGGTGGGAAAGCAAATCCGGGGTCATGTCTCGGAGGCATCTGATGGGTTTAGAGGGGAGAGATTAGAATAGAGTGAGGTCTAGTGAAAAAACACTACCCATACGCACATGAGACAAACACATTCATATCACACCACTTAATTCAAACAAGGGCATACAATCGATCTAGCTACCGTTACAAAATATTCGGACTACTACTATATACATGGGGGGAAATACTACTAATAATATGGTGGTCATCTAGAAATTTTGATCGGTGGAAGACTCCATGATATCCGCTCCAGCTTCATCTTCGTAGTCATCATCACTACTGTCGGGGTCGGAGTCGGTGTTGTCGATGATGATGTAGTCCTCGGGATGGTCATCATCTCCTCCTGGCGCGGGGTCTCCCATGAATACTCCTAGCTTCCTTGTTAGGTCATCATTATTTTCTACTAGTATTGCAATTTCCTCCTCATATCCATCGCGTGTAGACTTGAGTTCCTCTTCAAGCTCCATGTTCCTTGTCATCACCTTCTTTAGATCTATCATGCTTGCGCACATTTGGCTCTCCTGGCGACGAATGTGCTGGTGTAACTCCTGGATGAAGGCTGCAATGGACCTGTCCTTCCTGGTGCTGATCATCTCCCATTGCTCATCTCGGCGCCCGCATATCTGGTAGATGGTGGCCTTAAGATCCTTGTGATAAACTTCGCCAATGCGTCCCATGGCAATGTGAGCTGCCATGCTCTTTCCTAGACTCCAGGTTGGTGCATCAAAGGAAAACTCTATGGGCTCAGTAACTGGCATGAATGTCCTTCTTGGAACTTGAACTCGAATCATCCAATGCTCCTCTTCTGGTAAAGTGGCGGTGTAGGTCCTGGTGAAGCTTGGTATTCTGATGTTCAGGTACCTGGTGACTTCCTTCAAGTGTCGTCCAAAAGGTGTGTCTTCATCTGGTTGTGCAAACTTGTTCCTTGTGTCCGCCGTTTATAGAGTGGAAAATAGATAGGAGTCAGGAATGAGTAGAGATGAGTGTCCTATGGCTTGTCTTAGTGGTCGTGTCCTATAATCAGTGTGTGCTCTGATACCATCTTGTAGCGATCCGACCTCAAACGGTCAAATCTCTGTGCATAAGTGTCATCCCTGAATCGGTAATGCTCACACACACAGTACTTGAAGAATTTATAACAGAGTGCAATCACACACTTATTACATCGAATAACTCATAAAAGAGTACTTATTACAATAATATGGCTTAAGGTGATGTAGGGTAGAACCCTAATCAGCCGATCTTTCACGAAAGGAGCGGATCCTGCGATGAACACGAAGAACACGAGGAGGGAAACGAGGGAAAACACAAGGGGAAACACAAGAGGGACACTCAAACTAACAAGAACAAGCCACACATGTGCTAGATCCTCGGATACATAAGAGAGAAAAAAGTTCACACGATACACGATCAACTAGGGACGATACAAGGGTAGCCGGTCTTCTCCGTGAGGAGGTCTTGAGTTCTTCCCTAAAAGGGGTCTTGAATCCGCTTGGGGGATCTTCTCCGGTGGAGGCCCAAATCTCCGAGGAGAAGGTGTCCAAGTGGATGAGCAAAACTCTCACACAAAATATGAGCTAATCCTTTGCTAATCCTAGAAAGTTGGACGAGGTGGAGTATATATAGTCTAGGGGGTAGAAGGGGTACACGGGCCTCAGCCCTTTACTGTGCGCCGACAGGGAGGCTGGACATCCAGGCGTCGGGCCGGATGTCCGGGCGTTCGCGGAGGGCCGGATATTCGGGCTGTGGAGGCCGGATGTTCGGGATAGTGGAGCTGGCCATGTTGCTCTCGGGTTCGAGGGTGTCCGGATATCCGAGCTGGAGACCGGATATCCGGGCGCTCGGGAAGGGCCGGACGTCTGGGCTGGCGGGGCCGGATGTCTGGGGCCCATAGGGGCTTGGCAGCTGGAATGCTGTTGTAGTTGGAGTCTTCAGCGGCCGGACGTCCGGGCTCGGGGCCGGATGTCCGGGCCCTGGAGATGCCTTCTTCTCCTTCCGGAGTTCCTCTTCATCCGTGGACTTGGCGGCTTGTCTGTCTTCACGTGCATCTTCGGGAGGGTCCTCTTGGTACCTAATCATGCACAATGTCTCGGACTTAGCTAGAAGCCATATCTCGAGAGGGTCATATGTAATGTCACTAAGGAGAGAAGTCACCTCGGTCTCGAGAGCTCTAGCTCTAGCTCTAGTCATAGGTCCTCTTGGCGCTTCTTGAGACGATGGTGGGTCCATGGGGATGACCGTAGGATGCTCCACATCATCTCCCCTCCCTTGGGGAAGATCCGACCTCGGATCTAAATCCTCATCACCATGGTAGGGAGAGAGATCTTTGATGTTTAAGATGTCACTCACGGAGTACTTGTCTCGTGGAATGTCGATCTTGTATGTGTTGTTGTTGTAGCGTTCTAGCACCTTGAAGGGTCCATCCGCTCGGGGTCGAAGTTTGGACTTGCGTTCTTGGGGGAAGCGGTCCTTGCGAAGGTGTAGCCACACCAGATCACCAATGTTGAAGACCATGGGGTGCTTGTTGATGTTGAGCTTGGTCGCAAGTCGTTGTACTTGGTGCTCGATAGTATGTCTTGTATCTTCATGCACCTCTTGAGGTGAGTCACACGTGCACTTGCGTCCAAATTGATGCGCTCGTGGAGTGGTAGAGGGAGAATGGTCCAATGGGGACAAAGGGTTGAATCCATAGACAACCTCGAAGGGGGACTTGCCGGTTGTTGAGTGTCTTGCGCGGTTGTAGGCGAACTCAGCGATAGGTAGACACTCCCCCACTCCTTATGTTCTTCTTGATGAGTACTCGAAGTACAGCGGAGAGTGTGCAGTTGGTCACCTCCGTTTGACCGTCGGTTTGAGGATGGTAAGCCATGGAGAAAAGTAGCTTGATTCCGAGCTTGGCGCAGAGGGTCGTCCAAAAGTAGCTTAGGAACTTGACGTCGCGGTCCGAGATGATCGTCTTTGGCACTCTGTGTAGACGCAATATTTCCCTACAAAAGAGGTTTGCAATATATGAAGCATCGTCTATCTTGTTGCAAGGAATGAAATGTGCCATCTTGGAGAAACGGTCCACAACGACAACTACCGAATCCTTTCCACTGTGAGTCCTAGGCAATCCAAGTACAAAATCCATGCTAATATCTTCCCATGGTTGATATGGAATTGGTAGAGGCATGTAACGGCCATGGGATTGAGCTTTAGACTTAGCTTTGCGACATGTAGAGCATCTGTTGGTGAAGCGGTTGACGTCGCGAAACATCTTGGGCCAAAAGTAGTTCTTCGAGAGCGTGTCAAACGTCTTGTCTCGTCCAAAATGTCCCATTAAGCCTCCTCCATGAGATTCCTGCAAAAGCAACAAACGAAGAGAAGACTCAGGGATGCAAAGCTTATTAGCTCTCATAAGATATCCATCTTTGATGTAATAGCATTCCCAAATGTATGCGTCAAACATTTGGCATAAATAGTAGCAAAAGTGGGATCATGCTCATACAAGTCTTTTATGTGCTCATAGCCAACGACATTCAACTCAAGTTGAGTAACAAGCATGCATACGCGGGAAAGGGCATCCGCCACAATGTTTTATTTACCTTTAATGTACTTGATGACATAAGCAAAAGACTCAATAAATTCACTCCATTTAGGATGACGCATGTTCAACTTGGTTTGGCCCTTAAGATACTTGAGCGTTTCATGATCGGTATGAATGATAAACTCATGAGGGCGAAGATAGTGTTCCCATTCATGCAAAACACGGACTAAAGCATATAGCCCTTTGTCATAGATGGGGTAATTGAGTTGCGCACCGGAGAGTTTCTCACTAAAGTAAGCTATGGGGCGCTTCTCTTGCATTAACACACCTCCTGTGCCATTACCACTAGCATCGCAATGAATCTCAAAAGGTTTGTCAAAGTTGGGTAAAGCAAGCACGGGAGCATGAGTAAGCAAATTCTTAAGCTCATTGAAAGTGGTATCTTGGGATGGTCCCCAAACAAAAGGCGCATTCTTCTTGCTCAAAGCATGCAAAGGCGAAGCAATGGTGCTAAAATCTTTCACAAAACGATGATAGAAACCCGCAAGGCCAAGAAAGCTATGCACTTGTTGCAAATTGGTTGGTTGTGGCCAAGTCTTAATAGCATTGATCTTGGACTCATCAACATGAACACCCTTAGAAGAAACAACAAAACCCAAGAAAATGAGCTTGTCAACGCCAAAAAGGCATTTCTCCATATTAGCATAGAGATGCTCTTTTCAAAGAGTTTGCAAAACGGTTCGGACATGCGTGACATGCTCTTTGAGAGACTTGCTAAAAACAAGGATATCATTGAAGTAGACCACAACAAACACACCAATGTAAGGGCGAAAGACATGATTCATAAGACGCATAAAAGTACCCGGTGCTTCCGAGAGACCCATAGGCATGACTGACCACTCATACAAGCCAAACTTGGTTTTGAAAGCGGTTTTCCATTCATCACCCTCTTGTATGCGGATTTGATAGTAACCACTCTTAAGATCAATTTTGGAAAAGATAGTGGCACCACTAAGTTCATCAAGCATATCATCAAGGCGTGGAATGGGATACCTATAACGAAAGGTGATAGCATTGATAGGTCTACAATCGGAGCACATGTGAAAGCTACCGTCTCATTTTGGCACAAGAATGACCGAGTGTAACATCCCAAATTTTCAATTTGGAATGTTTTACAATTATTAGTTAAGCATCTATGCATATTGTTTGAAATTGTGTGGCATTTGGAATTTTTAGAGGCATTTGAGTTTGTTTGAATTGGATTCAACTTGGCATTTGAAATTTACTTCAAATATCCCTGACAAATACTTGATCAAAGTATGAGCAGAGCTAACATGACACTCCAAAAATGTCAGAAGAAAAACATGGCCAAAAAGTTTGAATTCAAATTTGAATCTTATTTGGGATTTCCAGAAGATGTTTTTTTAGTTTGTGTTTTGCCTCTGGAAAAATGTCCACGTTGTCGGATTAATTCCCCTAAAAATTTGATATATATATATGTCATATATAAAAATATTATAGTTTTCTCTTAGTTTAGTTTTTTCTCTCTGCCTTAATTCAAAAAATAGGAAAAGCCCCCCCCCCCCCCCCCGAGCTGGCCAGGCTCGGCCCAGCCAGCGCCGAGCCGCAAGCCTAGCATAGCGCCCGCACCCGAATCCTCTCCCGACCGGTCACCCGCTCGCCTCCTCCTCCTCTCTCTCTCACTAACCGCGGGGCCCGCCCTTATCTCTTTCCCCTCGCCCACGCTATGCCGTGCCAAAGCGCATTCGACACCGCCGCCGCGTCCGAATTCCACGGGATCATGATCCCGAGTCGCCCCCTGCTCCAAGTTGATGTCCTATAAATACCTACACCCTTCCTCTCTCGATCCCCCTAAAACCCTACTCCAAAGCCCACCACAGCCACCGCTGTCGCCAAATGCATCTCGCCGCCGCCGCCTCGGTTCGCCATCGCTTCTGCCACCGGTGAGCATCCCCCTTGACTCCAAGCTCTGCCACGCGAACCGCCTCATCCTCCCACAACCCCCTAACATCTTTTTGATTTTCCTCGACGCCTACAGGAAGCCGCCCGAGCACCACCACTCTTCGGCGGAGCTGCAGCTCACCAGGACCCCACCGTCGACGCCCCGGCCGTTTCCGTCGTCCCCGAGCCACCTCGACATCACCACCGCCTCCGTAACACTCCGCCGCCTCACCCCGACATCTTCGCCGACCTCCCCGACCCACGGAGCCGCCGCCCCGTCCACGCCTGAGCCGCCGTCGCCTGTCGCCGTCGTTGCAACCGTGCTGAGTTGCCGGAGCCACTCCCCGCCATCCGATCTGATGTCCCTGTTCTAGATTAGATCACACGAAGAGTTTGTTTTTTAGTAAATTGGTTTAGTTTCGGTTTTTTTATTAGGTTGGTTTATTTTAAGTTGCGGTTTGTTAGACCGGCTGCACAGTTTATTTCTGTTTAGTCGCGGGTGCGTTTTAGTTAGTTTTCGCCTGAGCGTTAGATAGGCCCAGTAGCGCCAGTTTTGTTTTTAGTTTTAATTTTAGTTTTTGTTTTTAAAAAAGAATAGTTCCAATCTTGAAAAGTCTATATATTTTAGGTTATTTATTATTTTTAGTTGATTCTTTTTTTGTTAGTTTACAAATTTCCTATAGTTTCTGTAGAAAATAGATTCGGCCATGTTTTAGTTCTTAAAAATTGTTTTATATTAGTTTTAGTCAGATTAGTATTTCTACTATAATTTGAGCTAGAATTAATATTTTAGGTGATTCTTTTTGCCACTGGTTAGTTTTGACCTAGCCTAGCAGTAGGAACTTGTTGGGGTATTTGTAGATTGTATTAAAATTAGTTTTAGTCGAAATCAAGCTTTTCTAGTTTTATTTAGCTTGCTGCTGCTTCCTGTTATTCTAGTTATTATAGAATTTTAATTTATCCCTATTATAATTTATTTTAGATTAGTTTCTGTAGTTACAGAGGGTGAACATTTATTTACAGCAAAATAAAAGGTTTTATTTTATTTTCTTATTAGTTTTGTTATAGGTATAACAGGAGTTCTATAATAGATATTGATGTGATTCTTTTTGCACCTAATTTATATGCTGTTTTCCTTTATGTTAGTTAGCAAACCCCTTGTTTCGGTAGGAGAATTTTAATCTATGTCTTGAGTAGTATCATGAGGTAGGATGAACCCAATTCCCCTTGTTAATATTGCCCGGGACGATGTAGTTTATCTTGCTATGCTCGTAGACGGGGTTGGTTGAGAGATCCATAAGGAAGATGTGAGAGTCAAGATGATGACAACCCCATGACTTCAAGCTCAAGATGGAATTCAAATTCACTACTGGGTGGAGGACGATTGACGGGCACCCTGGAGGAACCAGCGGATGGCCGGGATGCATGGAGAAGCGCCATGACATCTTGCGGAAAGCTTTGCCCAGTCACGAAGAGACGGATGGATACCCCTTGATCGGAAGCTTACATGTGCAGCCGCAAGCCATTATGGGCTCTGGCTGGGTTAACCTTAGGCGTGACTCTAGACGGACGGTGCCAGCAGATGTAGAAGAATGGTAGGGCATGGATGGGCACCGGTAATGCCCAGAGAAACTCTATGGAAGACCCTATTTCGTTCGTCCCGTATTCAAACACCAGGCAGTGCGAGGACATAAAGGAGGGAACGAATCTTGCAGGTAAAGTGCACAAGACTCTGTAGTGTAACAACCTAATCGATTAGCCATGTCCCCGGTTACAGACAAATGAGCCTCTGGAAACTGGAGTATTTCGGAAATCTCAACACTGAACAAATAAATTAATTGAGGGGTTAATTAATAATTGGGAATGAAACATTGGTTGGCGGAACCATCTCAATAACTACCAACATTTTGTAGTAATTATAAGCAAGTCCTTTGTTGTAGGGAAAAAATTGGCTTTTTTGCAAAAACATAAAACTTAGAGCCCCATAGCCAAATTGCATACAGTATTAGCATTGTTATTATTGTCTTTCTCTGTGACTTGCCGGCATATTCAAAATGCTGGCCTACACGGCTGCAACGTCTCATGTTGCAGAGGAGTTTTCCGACCAGGAGTGACGCTACGATCTACGCTTGGCGATTGCCCTATGGAGTCGGATGGACTCGCTATTCGTCTATGCTTCTACAGCTTTATTTAGTTTATTTCTCATGAGTTGGCCTTCGGCCGAATTTATTATGATGTAATAAAGACTCGACATGAGAATCGTGTAATAAATTCAGGTGTGATTGAACTTTGAATCTTTTCATCAATGTACTGTGTGTGCCAGCATGATCTTGGGATGGTACAGCTACACAGAGACTTGACCGATTTTGGGTCGGGTCGTTACAGAGATGGTATTCAGAGCACACACTGACCGTAGGACATAACCCCTAGGATCAGAAAGCCATAGGAAGAAACTATTTTATTTTATGTCCTTATCATTCCGTAATTCTCCCCTGTTCATTTATGACTTCTCTCCGATTTCAACATTATAGATGGCCGTCAAGTTCATCCCAGTTCTACTCCCGGAGTTTTGCCAGCCAGATGAGACAATGCTTTTCGGCAGGAGGCTGGTCCAGATCATCAAGGAATTGAAGATTGCTCTGCCGTCTATCACCGGGACCCCTATCATGGCATTTCCAGAAGACCCTCGCTATAGGATTAAGGTACACATACCAGGGAGGACTTTCGGAAGTCTCTCGGCACCCGTTGACTTCAGGTTCACTGCTCCCACTTGGATACTCGGGAGAGACATAGCAGTTCATACTGCACTTGGACGCATCCAGGAGGAATACAAGGCCGAGCTCGTTGGATCAGATCACACCATGATTTCTCGCAGGACTGCAGATGGAGAGCTCATCCGCACTATTGATGATGACTCCATTCGCTCATATGCCCAAGACTTGGAGGCTCACATCAGGGCTCTAGAGATTCTGATGTGCAGGAGCTTGAAGACGGTCCAAAAGTTGCATCTTCATGAAATGGAACTGGAGGATGCAACACATGAAGCCCACTATGAGCATGAAGAAGAAGTCAAGGATTTTATGGATAGACTTGAGGACCGGGAGAAATATATTGCCACATTGGAGGAGAAGATGGATCTGGGAGAAGACCTTTTTCCGAGTGGAGATGATGGACCCCTCGTGAGAAATGACGAGGATTATGAAGAGAGCTCCACCGAAGGAAGCCGCAAAAGGAGGCGCCGCACCAGAGGACGATGCACCAGAGGACGCCACACCAGAGGACACAAGGATAATTGATGAAGACATTTAGTCGACCACCATGTTATTTTATTTTCGTCGATCAGTTAGGCCGTTATTTTCGATTAGTCGTGAGATTTTGTAATCCAAGATTGAACCTTGTTTGAGATGAATGAATAAATGATTGGTGTGATTATGTTTGTGCATTCATTTGGCTAGTGCTATTTTCTCATTAGACCCTTGTTCTCTTCTAATTTCTCGTCCACTCCATAACACCATATGCCTCTGAGACGTAACCCTAGTTTCACTTTCCCGCCGGAGCTCACCCAGCCGATTCAACAGTGGAATGCCTTAATGCAAATGCTCATCCAAAACCAAGGCAACAACAACAACCCACCGCCGCCACCACCCGTCGATAACCTGACCCGGTTCCTAAGGCTGAATCCGCCGGTGTTCTCTAGTAGCATCGAGCCGATTGTAGATGATGATTGGCTCCGCAAGATCGGAGGGATATAAGAACTGCTGGATGCACAGATGCTGAGAAGGTGCATTTTGCCGCACATCAACTGAATGGACCTGCAGCCTCTTTGTGGGAGAACTACACCGCTACTTATCCAGTCGCCACCATGACATGGGATCATTTCCAGCAGGCTTTCCACACTGCTCATGTCTCAGCTGGAGCCATGAGTCTGAAGAAGCGTGAGTTCCGCAACTTACGCCAGGGGAACCATACTGTGGGGCAGTATGTGGATGAGTTCAGCAAATTATCTTGCTATGCCCCAGATGATGCGGCCACAAATGCTGGAAAACAGGAGAAGTTTCTTGAGGGACTCAATGATGAGCTGGGAATGCAGCTAATGGTGGCTACCTTCAACAACTACCAGGAGCTGGTAGACAAGGCCACTATACTTGAAGGCAAGCAGCAGCAGATTGAAAGTCGCAAGCGGAAATATGGCCAGGGAAAGTACAACTCTGGAGCTCAGCAGAAGCCCCGCTATGCCCCATACTCGGGAGGACATACCCATCACACCCATGGAGGACATAATCATGGAGGACATAACCATGGAGGGAATGGGAACAATCGCAACCATGACAACAACTCCAAGTCAGGCAATGGGGGCAACGGCAACCAGCACCGTCCTGCTCCGACTCAGAAGGATCTGAGTCATATCACCTGTTTCAAGTGCCAGAAGACAGGACACTATGCCACCGATTGTCCGGAGGCCAAGCAGAGGAATGGAAACGGCAATGGCAATGGAATCTCAGCAAAGAAGTCCAACCCTTTTCCTCATGCTCAGGTCAATCACATTGACGTGGAGGACGTCTATGATTAGCCAGACACTATGGCTGGTAAGTTTTTATTAAATTCGCGTCCAGTATTGGTACTCTTTGATTCCGGTGCAATGCATTCATTCATATCAAGGGTAGTTGTGGAAAGGTACGGTTTGCCCACTAGGACCCTTAGAACCCTGCTTCAGGTCACTTCCCCAGGAGGAGAGATGATGGTAGGCTTAGGCTGTTATTCAACCCTCAGCATCGGAAATCATGATTTTCCCGTAGACCTCATAGTCTTAGAATCCCAGGGATTGGACGTGATCCTAGGCATGGACTAGTTGACGAAGTTTGAAGGGAACATCGACTGTGCCCGCAAGACGATTTTTCTCACCACCCCGGAGCAGAAGAGGATCAAGTATGTATCCAGACGCACACCAATAAAGAAGCAGGTGAATTCCCTCACGGGAGTGGTTCAGGAGGAAGTGCGTGTAGTACAAGATTTTCCGGATGTATTTCCAGAGGAATTACCAGGAATGCCACCGGACAGAGAAATAGAATTTCTAATCGAGTTATTACCTGGCACAGCCCCAATATCCAAGAGACCTTATCGGATGCCCTCGAATGATTTGGAAGAGATCAAGCAGCAGATCAAGGAATTATTGGAGAAAGGATATATTCGCCCAAGTTCGTCACCTTGGGGAGCCCCGGTTCTTTTGGTAGAGAAGAAGGATGGAACCCTGAGAATGGTGGTAGATTATCGTTCATTGAACGACGTGACCATCAAGAATAAGTACCCTATGCCGATGATTAATGATTTATTTGATTAGCTAGTCGAAGCCAAAGTATTTTCCAAGATCGATCTTCGATCAGGGTATCATCAGCTGAAGATTCGTGAACAGGATATATCCAAAACAGCTTTCACCACCAGGTATGGTTTATATGAGTATACCGTCATGTCATTCGGATTAACTATTGCCCCTGCGTATTTCATGAGCATGATGAACAAGGTATTTATGGAATATCTGGACAAGTCTGTCATGGTGTTCATCGATGACATATTGGTTTTCTCCAAGAGCGAGGAAGAGCACAAGGAACATCTGCGTCTAGTTCTGGAGAAACTCCAAGAACATCAGTTATATGCCAAGTTCAGCAAATGTGAATTTTGGTTGAAGGAAGTCAGATTCCTTGTACATGTTATTTCAGGAGAAGGAATAGCAGTCGACCCCACCAAGGTTGAATCGGTCACCAACTGGCAATCCCCCACCTCAGTCAAGGAGATCCGCAGTTTCCTCAGACTTGCAGGATATTAACGGAGATTTATTGAGAATTTCTCCAAGATTGCTAAACCCATGACCAGGCTGTTGAAGAAGGAAACCAAGTACATTTGGACCGAGGTGAAGCCAGTTTTTAAGAGTTGAAGAGACGACTGGTTACAGCCCCAGTACTCATTTTGCTGGACATACACAAGGATTACCAGGTGTATTGTGACGCTTCTTGTCAAGGACTCGGAGGAGTGCTCATGCAGGAAGGAAAAGTTGTAGCTTATACCTCCAGAGAGCTACGACCTCACGAGATGAATTATGCCACACACGATTTGGAGTTAGCAGCCGTAGTGCACGCACTCAAGACATGGAGACATTTCCTTGTCAGAAATAGTTGCGATGTTTACACGGATCATAAGAGCTTGAAGTACATTTTCACGCAGAAGGAGTTGAACCTCAGACAAAGGAGATGGCTTGAATTGATCAAGGACTATGACACGAGATTGCATTATCACCCAGGGAAAGCAAATGTTGTAGCAGATGCCTTGAGCCGTAAAAGCCATGTGAACACCCTCATAGCTGGAGGATTACCTCAAAAATTAGTCGACGATCTCAGAGATCTCCGATTGGAGATAGTACCAAGAGGATTTGTCGCCACCTTGGATATCAATCCACTTTGACCAAAAGGATCCGTGAAGCACAGAAGACGGACAAGGAAATTGCAGAGATAAAGGAAAAGATGAGTAACGGAAAGGCTAAAGGTTTTCGTGAGGATGAACATGGAACTTTATGGTTTGAGGATCGTATCTATGTGCCCAATGACCTAGAGGTTAGGAAGTTAATTCTTCAGGAGGCCCATGATTCACCGTACTCGATTCACCCAGGCAACACCAAGATGTATCTGGATTTGAAGGAAAGTTTCTGGTGGATAGGTATGAAGAAGGATATTGCCGAGTACGTAGCAGTATGCGATGTTTGTAAGAGAGTAAAGGCAGAACATCAGAAGCCGGCAGGGTTACTTCAACCACTGCCAATTCCTGAGTGGAAATGGGAAAAACTTGGAATGGATTTTATCACAGGACTACCTAGGACCCGTTCAGGTTATGATTCTATCTAGGTAGTAGTTGATCGCTTGACCAAGGTAGCTCATTTCATTCCCGTGCAGACTACATATACCAGCGCTAAGTTAGCCAAGATATACATGACTAGGATCGTATGTCTGCATGGAGTTTTGAGGAGTATCGTGTCAGATAGAGGAACACAATTTACCTCAAAGTTTTGGAATTAGTTGCATGAAACTTTGGGTACAAGGCTGGAGTTCAGTACAGCTTTTCATCCGCAGACAGATGGACAGACCAAGAGAGTCAACCAGATTCTGGAGGACATGTTGAGAGCCTGTGCGCTAGACTATGGGTCTAGCTGGGATGACAATTTGCCATATGCAGAGTTCTCATACAACAACAGCTATCAGACCAGTCTGAAGATGGCCCCTTTCAAAGCTCTATACGGAAGGAGGTGTAGAACACCACTATTGTGGGATGGTGTCGGAGACCGAAAACTTTTTGGTCCCGATCTTATCAGAGACTCCGAAGAGAAAGCCAAGCTGATTCGTGATAGACTTAAGATAGCCCAGTCGAGACAGAAGAGTTATGCCGAGAGTAAACGCAAGGAGATAACGTATGAAGTTGGAGACCGAGCATATCTCCGTGTGTCCCCACTTCGTGGAATCAAGAGATTTGGTGTTAAAGGAAAATTAGCACCCAGGTTCATCGGCCCATACAAAATCCTCGAACGCAGAGGAGAAGTTGCATATAAGCTGGAATTGCCAGAAGGATTGTCAGGAGTTCACGATGTCTTTCATGTATCCCAGCTGAAGAAATGTCATGCCGAGATGGCCGATGTTCCTTTGAGAGACAAAGTGCCTCTAGAGGCCATACAGCTTGACAGTGATCTGACTTATGAGGAGAAACCAGTCAGAATTCTCGAGACTGCGAACAGAGTTACTCGCAGCAAGATCATCAAGTTTTGCAAGGTTTTGTGGAGTCATCATTCTGAGGAGGAAGCCACCTGGGAGCGAGAAAAAGATCTCCGTCGAGACCACCCGCACCTATTTGCTAGCCAACCTGAATCTCGAGGGCAAGATTCATCTTAAGGTGGGTAGGTTTGTAACATCCCAAATTTTCAATTTGGAATGTTTTACAATTATTAGTTAAGCATCTATGCATATTGTTTGAAACTGTGTGGCATTTGGAATTTTCAGAGGCATTTGAGTTTGTTTGAATTGGATTCAACTTGGCATTTGAAATTTACTTCAAATATCCCTGACAAATACTTGATCAAAAGTATGAGACGAGCTAACATGACACTCCAAAAATGTCAGAAGAAAAACATGGCCAAAAAATTTGAATTCAGATTTGAATCTTATTTGGGATTTCCAAAAGATGTTTTTTTAGTTTGTGTTTTGCCTCTGGAAAAATGTCCACGTTGTAGGATTAATTCCCGTGAGAATTTTGATATATATATATATATATATATGTCATATATAAAATATTATAGTTTTCTCTTAGTTTAGTTTTTTCTCTCTGCCTTAATTCAAAAAAAGGGAAAAGCCCCCCCCCCCCCCGAGCTGGCCAGGCTCGGCCCAGCCAGCGCCGAGCCACCAGCCCAGCATAGCGCCCGCACCCAAATCCTCTCCCGACCGGTCACCCGCTCGCCTCCTCCACTCTCTCTCTCACTGACCGCGGGCCCGCCCTTATCTCTTTCCCCTCGCCCACGCTATGTCACGCCAGAGCGCGTTCGACACCGCCGCCGCGTCCGAATTCCACGGGATCACGATCCCGAGTCGCCCCCTGCTCCAAGTTGATGTCCTATAAATACCTACGCCCTTCCTCTTTTGATCCCCCTAGAACCCTACTCCCAAAGCCCACCACAGCCACCGTCGTCGCCAAACGCATCTCGCCGCCGCCGCCTCGGTTCGGCACCGCTTCTGCCACCGGTGAGCATCCCCCTTGACTCCAAGCTCCACCACGTGAACCGCCTCATCCTCCCGCAACCCCCTAACATATTTTTGATCTTCCTCGACGCCTACAGGAAGCCGCCCGAGCACCGTCGCTCTTCGCCGGAGCTGCAGCTCACCAGGACCCCGCCGTCGACCCCTCCCCCCCCCCGGCCATTTCCGTCGTCCCCGAGCCACCTTGACATCACCACCGCCTCCGCAACACTCCGCCGCCTCACCCCGACATCTTCGCCGACCTCCCCGACCCCCGGAGCTGCCGCGTCGTCCATGCCCGAGCCGCCATCGCCTGTCGCCGTCGTCGCAACCGTGGTGAGTCGCCGGAGCCGCTCCCCGCCGTCCGATCTGCTGTCCATGGCCTAGATTAGATCACATGAAGAGTTTGTTTTTTTAGTAAATTGGTTTAGTTTCGGGTTTTTTTCCGGTTAGATTTTTGTTAGACCGGCTGCGCGGTTTATTTTTGTTTAGCCGCGGGCGCGTTTTAGTTAGTTTTTGCCTTAGCGTTAGATAGGCCCAGTAGCGCCAGTTTTGTTTTTAGTTTTAATTTTAGTTTCTGTTTTTGAAACAGAATAGTTCCAATCTTGAAAAGTCTATATCTTTTAGATTATTTATTATTTTTAGTTGATTCTTTGTTTGTTGGTTTACTAATTTCCTATAGTTTCTGTAGAAAATAGATTCGTCCATGTTTTAGTTTTTAAAAATTGTTTTATATTAGTTTTAGTCAGATTAGTATTTCTACTATAATTTGAGATAGAATTAATATTTTTAGGTCATTCTTTTTGCCACTGCTTAGTTATGACCTAGCCTAGTAGTAGGAACTTGTTGGGGTATTTGTAGATTGTATTAAAATTAGTTTTAGTCGAAATCAAGCTTTTCTAGTTTTATTTGGCTTGCTGCTGCTTCCTGCTGTTCTAGTTATTATAGAATTTTAATTTACCCCTGTTATAATTTATTTTAGATTAGTTTCTGTAGTTACAGAGGGTGAACATTTATTTACAGCAAAATAAAAAGGTTTATTTTATTTTCTTATTAGTTTTGTTTTAGGTATAACAGGAGTTCTATAATAGATATTGATGTGATTCTTTTTGCACCTAGTTTATATGTTGTTTTCCTTTATGTTAGTTAGCAAACCCTTGTTTTGGTTATGTTAAGAAAAGTGTTAGTAGGATACAACTATTTCTTTGTTGTTGCTTGAAGTGATGAAAACCTTGATTTTGTTTTCCTCAAATTTTCTTTGGTTTTGGTTTGAGTGCTTGTGTAATTTCCTTTAGCTTGTTGTTATGTTATTTAGTGGAATACTTATTTGTGCTATAGTTTGACTCGATAGAATTTCCGGAGTGCAAAGCTTGCTATCTCGAGTCACTAGCGTTTGAAGACCGTCAGCCAGGCAAGTCATTTGATCATGTTTTACAATACCTATGATTTTGTTGCATTAGAATTATTCCTCCCCACCATGCATGCAGTAGGAGAATTTTAAGTTATGTCTCGAGTAGTATCATGAGGTAGGATGAACCCAATTCCCCTTGCTACTATTGCCCGGGACGATGTAGTTTATCTTGCTATGCTCGTAGACGCGGTTGGTTGAGAGATTCATAAAGGAGATGTGATAGTCAAGATGATGACAACCCCATGACTTCAAGCTCAAGATGGACTTCAGATTCACTATTGGGTGGAGGACGGTTGACGGGCACCCTGGAGGAACCAGCGGATGGCCGGGATGCATGGAGAAGCGACATGACATCTTGCGGAAAGCTTCACCCAGCCAGGAAGAGATGGATGGATACCCCTTGACCGGAAGCTTACCTGTGCAGCCGCAAGCCATTATGGGCTCTGGCTGGGTTAACCTTAGGCGTGACTCTGGACGGATGGTGCCAGCAGATCTAGAAGAACGGTAGGACATGGATGGGCACCGGCAGTGCCCAGAGAAACTCTATGGAAGACCATGTTTCGTTCGTCCCGTCTTCAAACACCAGGCAATGCAAGGACATAAAGGACGGAACGAATCTTGCGGGTAAAGTGCACAAGACTCTGCAGAGTAACAACCTAATCAATTAGCCGTGTCCCCGGTTACGGACAAATGAGCCTCTGGAAACTGGAGTATTTCAGAAATCTCAACACCGAACAAATAAATTAATTGAGGGGTTAATTAATAATTGGGAATGAGACATTGGTTGGCGGAACCATCTCAATAATTACCAACATTTTGTAGTAATTGTAAGCAAGTCCTTTGTTGTAGGGAAAAAACTGGCTTTTTCGCAAAAACATAAAACTTAGAGCCCCACAGCCAAATTGCATATAGTATTAGCATTGTTATTATTGTCTTTCTTTGTGACTTGTTGACATATTCAAAATGCTGACCTACACGGCTGCAATGTCTCATGTTGAAGAGGAGTTTTCCGACCAGGAGTGATGCTACGATCTATGCTTGGCGATTGCCCTATGGAGTCAGATGGACTCGCTATTCGTCTACGCTTCCGCAGCTTTATTTAGTTTATTTCTCATGAGTTAGCCTTCGGCCGAATTTATTATGATGTAATAAAGACTCGATATGAGAATCGTGTAATAAATCAGGTGTGATTGAACTTTGAATCTTTTCATCAATGTACTGTGTGGGCCAGCATGATCTTGGGATGGTACAGCTACACAGAGACTTGACCAATTTTGGGTCGGGTCGTTACACCGAGACGGCATAAGGGTTCAAACTTTCACGCACATGTCCACGGTCTATGAGATGCTTTACTTGCCTTTGTATTTATTTGGTTTCTTCGGGGTTGACGCGGTAAGGAGCTTTGTTCGAAAGCGGTGCTCCGGGGATGAGGTTGATGCGATGCTCAATGCCTCGTAGTGGAGGTAGTCCCGGAGGTAGATCGTTGGGGAAAACATCGTGAAATTCCTGCAAAAGAGAAGACAACACTAGAGGAAGAGTGTGAGATGTGTTAGTTTGTGGTGCATTGTCCTTGCACACAAGGATGTAGTGTAGGACACTAGATGGGTTCTCACACACTCCTCTTATCTCATGTTTGGTGGCAAATTGGACTGAGTTCTTCTTTTCGCTCATCATGGAGGTGTTTGATTTGGGCTTGTGGCGCTCACGCTCTTTTTGGTGGCTCACTCTCTCACTATGATCTCCACGATGGGTGGCTTGCTTGTCGGCGATCACTTGGCTTGACGACATTGGACGAAGTACGTACTCCTTGCCCTTCATCTTGAAGATGTAGTGGTTCGTTTGGCCGTTGTGGATCACTCCTCTATCAAACTGCCATGGGCGTCCAAGGAGAAGGTGACAAACAGTCATTGTAACGACGTCGCAGTCCAAAGTGTCTTCATAGGCGCCAATTTTGAAGGAGACTTATACTCGATGCTCGACTTGGATAGTGCCGGAGTCACTAAGCCATTGCACTTTGTATGGATGTGGGTGCTTCGTCTTGGGCAATTGGAGCTTGGAGCAAAGTTCTTCACTTGCGAGGTCATGACAACTCCCTCCATCAATGATGACCTTGACAGATCGTCCATTGATGCCGGCCTTGGTGTGGAAAATGTGGCATCTTTGGTCTTCTTCTTGGTGATGTTAGAGAGTCAAGACCTTGGAGAAAACAAGAGTGGGACTTGAATCTTCATCGCAAAAGACTTGTTCCTCTTCATCGTTCACTTGCCGGTGCATGGCGACTTGCTCAAGAGCGTCCATTTCTCCTTCACTCATCGAGTCGTAGGTGCCGTCGTCGTTGAGGATCATGGTCCGCTTGTTGGTGCACTCATAGGACTTGTGGCCTCGGCCTCCACATGTGAAGCATTTGAAGGAACTTGCCTTGACGGTCTCATCGGTTGGAGTGGATGATGATGAAGCTCACGGCTTGAAGTTGCTTGTAGTAGAAGGATGACTTGGAGTTGACGAAGCTTTCTTGGAACTCGACTTGTCGACGTTGCTTGTAGAAGGCTTGGTTAACGGTGTTGGAGTCATTGACGCTTGGTTGTTGGAGAAGCCCTAGGACTTGGATGAGAACTTGGCATACTTGAAATCGGCTTGCACTTGAAGTTCCGCCTTTGTAGCTTGATGCACTAGCTCGATAAGGTTTGAGTATGGTTGGAAGTCGGTGATCTTCTTGATAGGATGGTTGAGTCCATTCAAGAAATGTGCCATTGTTTGCTCATCATCTTCCGTGACATTGGCTCGTATCATGGCAATCTCCATCTCCTTGTAGTACTCTTCAACGCTCTTGGTTCCTTGCTTGAGTAGCTAGAGTTTCTTGAAGAGGTCGCAGTTGTAGTAGGTAGGCACAAAGCATGCTCTCATGACATCCTTCATTTGCGCCCAAGTAGTGATGGGTGGTTCACCTCTTGCCTCTCGGCGCTCGATAACTTGTTCCCACCAAATGAGGACATAGTCTTGGAACTCAAGTGATGCCATTGTGATCTACTTCTCTTTGTCGTAGTTGTGTAAACGGAAGATCCTGTCAACTTTCAATGCCCATGATAGGTATTCTTCGGGATCGTTGCTTCCATTGAACTTGGGCATGGTGAACTTGAGCTTGTTGTAGCGTTGCTCTTCATTGTGTTGGGGTCGGGGATGATGACGTCCATGTTGTTGATGATTGTCAAGCTTGTGTAGCTCTTGGTGAGGAGGGTTGTCAACCTCATGTTGCTCTTGTCGTGGAGGATTTCTATTGCCATCATGCTCTTGATGAACTTGATGTTCTTGGCGAGCTTGTGGAGGAGCTTGTCGAGCTCGAGGAGGAACTTGATGATGCACGCGAGCTTGAAATCTTCGTTCTTGAATTTCTTCGCGAAGTGCTTCTTCATGTTCACGAGCTTGTCGGCCTCGGTCGGCTATGGCTCGACTTGAATCTCGGAGGGCTTGTTGCGCCGCAAGTACTTGAGCTTCACGGAGTTGCTGTTCTTGGCGTTGTGCCTCGGCATCTTGTGGATCTTGATGTAGACACGTGCGCTCTTCCTTTTCATGTTGGCGTTGTCGTTGCCGTTCTTGTGCTAGTGCAAAAGCCTCTTGAGTTTGACATTGTCGGCACTCTTGAGAGTCGGTGTCGCATAGGGGATTGAAGCTTGCTTGACGATCGTTGCGTGCGGCATGGCATAGAGTGTTTGATGTCGGTGTACTTGAGCCGGAGAGGGTGAAGTCGGAGTGTCGACTTGAGCGGGTCCTTCTTGATGAAGACGAAGTGGAAGAAGAGCGGTTGAGCAACAAAGCGCGAATCTCATCCATCCTTGCGTCATTCTCTTGCTTGTGATCGTCGAGCTTGTGGTCTAAGTGGTCCCTTGTACATTGCTCGGAGAGTCGCAAGTCGGCGGCGAGGTTGTCGATGCGTTCACTCATTGCTTGTTACTCTTGATGCAGCACGTTGTGCACCAAAGAGGTGGCTCTTGGTGACGTAGGATTTCATGTCATCGTCGTGCTCAATGAAGAGTGGGTTGGTAGAAGTACTTGGCCTATCCATCATTCCAAGAAAAATGTGAGTGGTAGAAAGAGAAGAACGAATACCAAATGTACCTTGACCAAAGTTGAAAGTGTATCGATGATCACTCCAATGTAGGAGAAGGAAATAACACAATTGGTACTAGCTCTTGTCAGTTTCTCACACCTACACAAGTAAAAGCTTATGGTGGAGCTTGGTTAGGATGGTGGCACAAAATTTTGATGCAATTGTAAGTGAGCTTCAATAATGTTGGAAAAGATTCGCAAGATGCAATGTAATAAGTAGACCAAGCATATAAGGTACACGGAAACACACACGCAAAAAGATAAGTGGGGTCGTGCAACCAAGGGTGAGCCAAAATGTGGAATCCACAAAAATGCTCTTGTTGCACAACACTACAGAGACGCTAGCACGATTGCACAATAGGCGGATACAAGAACTTGTGCACAACCTACTTAGCAAAAATGCAACGACTTCTATCCCAAGTATGCTTTATGCAAGGTTTTTCTATGATATGATCCAAGATGATCGAGTGTGACAATCTTAATGTTGTATGATGCGATGGTTCTTGCTTAAAAGCTCTTTGCTTATCTTTCCCTCTTTGCTTAAAAGCTTGTTTGGCTCTTTGATGTTTGAGCTCTTTTCTTATGCAATGCTTGACGAACCAAGATATCAATTATGTATGCGATGAAAACTTTGTGACACAAGAGATGATACCAATATATGCAACAATGATGTATGTATGCTGTGGGAAGTATGATCACTAAAGTGCACAAGTCTCGTTGCCGGCAATACTCAATGGCTAGTCTCGATGGGTAAGCAACACAAAGGAGTAAGGCTATGATGGCTATTAATGTAATGGCAAGAATGATGTATCACGATACCAAGACGAGGTTACCTTTCCTGCTTACAGTATGATGTCAAAATGGTTGACCGAATACTAAGATGTAGTTGAGGTGGTCGTTGTTGATGACGCGTTTGTGGCGAAGATGAGCGGCGGTGATGTTGATGTCAAACCGTACCTAAATAGCCGAAACACAAGTAAGACACGGAACCGCAACTCAAATTCTCAAAGCAAAATTGGACCAAAATTGTCGGAGTTGGAAGTGGTAAGCGATGATGGTGGTATGCGGAAATGGTGGGGGGTATGCGGAAGTATATGTGGGCACCGGAACAAAATTTGGCGAAAAATGGGCGGAAAACGGGCACTAGAGAGGAAGTGGTCCTACGAGGGGCCGGACGTCCGGGGTCGTGGCCGGATGTCCGGGCTCTGGAGCCGTGGATGGATTCGAAGATCGCCGCGAGGAGAGGTCAAATCCAGGCAAAATTCGGAGAAATTTGTGGATGGAAATTGGGGAAAAGTGGATGGAAAGCTAGATCTACCTACAACACACGAAATCCGCGGATCAAATCCAACAAAACTTCATCACACCAACAAATCACAAAAAAATCGGGCTATTTTTGTGGGGAATTTTTGAATTAGGGACAAAATCAACAAAATTAGGCTAGAAAACACAACGGGGAGGCTCCGAAATCGTGATCAACGTGGCTCCGGTACCAAGATGATGTAGGGTAGAACCCTAATCGGCCGATCTTTCATGAAAGGAGCGGATCCCGCGATGAACACGAAGAACACTAGGAGGGAAACGAGGGAAAACACAAGGGGAAACACAAGAGGGAGATTCAAACTAACAAGAACAAGTCACACATGTGCTAGATCCTCGGATACATAAGAGTTCACACGGTACATGATCAACTAGGGACGATACAAGGGTAGCCGGTCTTCTCCGTGAGGAGGTCTTGAGTTCTTCCCTAAACGGGGTCTTGAATCCACTTGGGGTATCTTCTCCGCTGGAGGCTCGAATCTTCGAGGAGAAGGTGTCCAAGTGGATGAGCAAAGCTCTCACACAAAGTATGAGCTAATCCTTTGCTAACCCTAGAAAGTTGGACGAGGTGGAGTATACATAGTCTAGCGGGTAGAAGGGGTACACGAGCCTTGTCCCTTTACTGTACGCAGACAGGGAGGCCGGACGTCCGGGTGTCGGGCCGGATGTCCGGTCGTTCGCGGAGGGCCGGATGTCCGGGCTGTGGAGGCCGGATGTCCGGGCTGGTGGAGCTGGCCATGTTGCTCTCGGGTTCGGGGGTGTCCGGATACCTGGGCTGGAGGATGGATATCCGGGCGCTCGGGAAGGGCCGGACGTCCGGGCTAGCAGGGCCGGATGTCCGGGGCCTGTAGGGGCTTGGCGGCTGGAATGCTGCTGTAGTTGGAGTCTTCAACGGCCGGACGTACGGGCTCGGGGCCGGATGTCCGGGCCCTGGAGATGCCTTCTTCTCCTTCCGGCGTTCCTATTCATCCGTGGACTTGGCGGCTTGTCCGTCTTCATGTGCATCTTCGGGAGGGTCCTCTTGGTACCTAATCATGCACAATGTCTCAGACTTAGGTAGAAGCCATATCTCGAGAGGGTCATATGTAATGTCACTAAGGAGAGAAGTCACCTCCGTCTCGAGAGCTCTAGCTCTAGCTCTAGTCATAGCCTCTTGGCGCTTCTTGAGACGATGGTGGGTCCATGGGGATGACCGTAGGATGCTCCACATCATAAGGCCAGCTAAATACGATGACAGCCGAAGGCTTGGAAGATAGGGTGGGTCCATCAACTCCAACGGCATAGCTGAGTGCACGATAACGACCTAGCGACTTTACTCTTTGTCTGAAAAGTCTGCAACATAATACGTTGCAGCCCGAGAATGGGTCAGCACATGGAATATGCTGGCAATATAACACTGTAGTGCAAATGACAAGTAACAGCTATAACTATATGCATATTTGGCTGGTGGAGGCTCTATGGTTAATATGTTTTTGCGAAAAGCCAATTTTTCCCTACAACAAAGGAATATTTTTTGTCTAACTATCATGGTAGTTGATAAACATTGAGAAGGTTCCTCCAACTCAATCCCAATTAAGCAGTATTAATAACCCAACAAATTAATTTAGAGTGATGAGATCAACATGACAATCCAAGAACTAGATACTCAAGATGTCCATAACTGGGGACACGGCTAACCATGATTAGTTTGTACACTCTGTAGAGGTTTGCGCACTTCTCCCCACAAGACTCGATCTCCTCCGTTGGATTTCTCGCACTACATGGTGTTTGAGAAATGGATGACCGAGACACAGTCTTTCAGAAGCATTTACTCTTTACTCTGGGTAGACAGTTACACCTACTTTCCCCTACATCTGCAAGCCTACCACTGAAAGAGGTCACACAACATACTCAACTATGCCAGAGACCATAATGGCTTGTAGCTGCACACGGAAGTTTCTAGCATGAATAATCTTATGATCCCTTTGAGCCTGGGTGGCGAACCATAGGATGATCACACGGGTACTCCGGGATATCCTAGGACAACACAGGATTCTCCAGGTGCCCGCAACCAATCCACCTAGATGTGTATTTAAGTAGCCACCTTAAGTTAATCATTAATTAACAACTCTCACATCTGTCATGGATACACTCAACCAATCCACGTCTACGAGCATAGCATAGCATAGCAGTATAAGCATAGCGTAGAAGTAACTCCCAGGGTTTCATAATAAAAGACGATAGCTTCTACCTCATCATCTACTTCCCAATACCCACATGTTAAGAGATCCTACTCATGCAATGTTTGAGGATTGGAACTAATGCAAAAAATTGGGTATAAAAGAATATGATCAAAGTGTTACTTGCCTTGCCAACGATCTGCAAACCCTAGAGACTCGTAGTAGCACGCTTTGCACTCCAGAAATTCTATCGCAAACAAACAATAGCATACATAAGCACTCAAGCATAAATGCAAGGGTAAAACTCAGATAATAAAATATCCCAACTGAAAGTTCAACTAGAGAGCTTCGATTTGCAAAAAGAATCAATCGAATCGGAGCTACGGAACTGAAACTACGATCAAAAGAACTTCGAATTCAAATCTGCTTGAAACCAAATTTTAATTTGTCAAAACCATGTTCAAGTTGGTTAATTGGAAAGAGGGCTTCGAGACGAATATTTTGGCGTTGGTTTCACTGGATTTGGACGAACGTTTAAAAAGTTGCGAGGGTTTGAAGATCAGGGGCTAATTTGCGATAAAAATAATCGTGAATAGGTCCCTAGCCAAAAATAAAATAAAAAGAAAAAAATCTATTGGACGAACGTCTGCTAACAGAGACTAACAGACGAATTCGTTCGTTACAAGATCTAAATGAATGAACGTTCGCAAAATAGCGCTAAACCGAGAAAAACCGATCTAACCGGCGGAAAATCGAGAAAAACCGAACCGCGAGAAAAAACTGGATCTATATCAAGATCTAGGGTTTACCCGAAAAAACGACGAAAAACCGAAAAAAATCGATCGGCGCGAACTCCGGCAATGTCGGCGCGGCGACGGCGACAGCGCGGATTTCAAGGCGGCACGTGTCTCGAGGCGGGCTGGCGGCGGCGGCGGTTTGGGTCTGAGGCGGCCTCAGGCCTTGGCTATATATAGCCTGGGGCAGCATCGGTCTCCTCGCCCGAGTCGGCTCCTAAGTCGGCGCTCAGCTAGGCCGGCTGGGCTTCGGCCTAGTTTGGTTCGGGAAACATTTCTTAAACAATCCGCCGATGAAAATCCTAAATAAATATAAAAAAATTCTAAAAATGCCAAAAACAATTTTCACCGTCTAAATAAAATATTTAGAACAAAGTGAACATTTTTTGGCCTAAAATGCATATTTTTCTAATTCAAATAAAATAGCAATAAAATCCCAAATAAAATATTTATTTGATTTTAACATTTTTCCTCCAATATTTCTTTTATTTTGGAGAAGTCCTTTTATCTCCTCTCTTTTTTCGAAATATTTCGGAGAGAAAAAAAAATTAAAACCAAAGTGATCCTCTTTTCAAATTTGAGAAAAATTCAAATATGAAAATAGTGAAATCCCCAACTCTCTTCATGGGTCCTTGAGTTGCTTAGGATTTCTAGGATCGCAAATGAGATGCAAAAAAATATGATATAAATATGATGACCTATGTATAACATTCCAAATTGAAAATTTGGGATTTTACAACGAAAGAGAGAGAGAAGAAGCCATTTAGCTAATAACTATGGACCCGAAAGTCTGTGGTAAACTACTCACACATCATCGAAGAGGCTATGCTGTTAATGTAGAAGCACTCCGTGATAGAATCCCCCTCTGGCAGATCGCTGGAAAAGGCCCCAAGATGGGATCTCACGGGTACAGAAGGTTGCGGTGGTGGAAAAGTGGTTTCATGGCTCTCCTGGATGTTTTTAGGGTACATTGGTATATATAGGCGAAAGAAGTATGTCGGTGGAGCTTCGTGGGGCCCACGAGGGTGGGGGCCGCGCCTACCCCCCTGCCTCGTGGAAGCTTCGCGGACTTCCAGACTTATACTCCAAGTCTCCTGGGTTGCGTTTGTTCCAAGAAAGATCCTCGTGAAGGTTTCGCTCCGTTTGGAATCTGTTTGATATTCCTTTTCTGCGAAACACTGAAATAGGCAAAAAAATAGCAATTTGCACTGGGCCTTCGGTTAATAGGTTAGTCCCAAAAATAATATAAAAGTGCATATTAGATCCCATTAAACATCCAAAACAGATAATATAATAGCATGGAACAATCAAAAATTATAGATACGTTGGAGACGTATCAAGCATCCCCAAGCTTAATTCTTGCTCGTCCTCGAGTAGGTAAATGATAAAAACAGAATTTTTGATGTGGAATGCTATCTAACATAATTTTCAATCCAATTTTCTTTATTGTGGCATGAATACTCAGATCCGAAAGATTCAAGACAAAAGTTTAATATTGACATAAAAACAATAATACTTCAAGCATACTAACCAAGCAGTTATGTCTTCTCAAAATAACATAGCCAAAGAAAGCTCATCCCTACAAAATCGTATAGTTTGGCCATGCTTCATTTTCGTCACACAAAATGCTCCCATCATGCACAACCCCGATGACAAGCCAAGAAATTGTTTCATACTTTAGTATTCTCAAACTCTTTCAACTTTCACGCAATACATGAGCGCGAGCCATGGACATAGCACTATGGGTGGAATAGAATATGATGATGGAGGTTGTGCGGAGAAGCCAAAAAAGGAGAAAGTCTCACATTGACGCGGCTAATCAACGGGCTATGGAGATGCCCGTCAATTGATGTCAATGCAAGGAGTAGGGATTGCCATGCAACGGATGCACTAAATCTATAAATGTATGAAAGCTCAACAAAAGAAACTAAGTGGGTGTGCATCTAACTTGCTTTATCACGAAGACCTAGGGCATTTTGAGGAAGCCCATTGTTGGAATATACAAGCCAAGTTCTATAATGAAAATTCCCACTAGTATATGAAAGTGACAAAATAAGAGACTCTCTATCATGAGGATCATGGTGCTACTTTGAAGCACAAGTGTGGAAAAAGGATAATAACATTGCCCCTTCTCTCTTTTTCTCTCAATTTTTTGGGCCTTCTCTTTTTTTATTTGACTTTTCTCTCTCTCTCTCTCTTTATTTCCTCACGGGACAATGCTCTAATAATGATGATCATCACACTTCTATTTATTTACAACTCGATACTAGAACAAATTATGACTCTATATGAATGCCTCCGGCGGTGTACTGGGATGTGCAATGATTCAAGAGTGACATGTATACAAATTATGAGCAGTGGCTTTGCCACAAATACGATGTCAACTACATGATCATGCAAGGCAATATGACAATGATGGAGCGTCTCATAAAAAATGGAACGGTGGAAAGTTGCATGGCAATATATCTCGGAATGGCTATGGAAATGCTATAATAGGTAGGTATGGTGGCTGTTTTGAGGAAGATATAAGGAGGTTTATGTGTGAAAGAGCATATCATATCACGGGGTTTGGATGCATCGGTGAAGTTTGCACCAACTCTCGAGGTGAGAAAGGGCAATGCACGGTACCGAAGTGGCTAGCGATGATGGAAGGGTGAGAGTGTGTATAATCCATGGGCTCAACATTAGTCATAAAGAACTCACATACTGATTGCAAAAATCTACAAGTCATCAAACCCAAAGCACTACGTGCATGCTCCTAGGGGGATAGATTGGTAGGAAAAGTCCATCGCTCATCCCCGACCGCCACTCATAGGGAAAGCAATCAAAGAACACCTCATTCTTCAAATTTGTCACACAACGGTTACCATACATGCATGCTACAGGACTTGCAAACCTTAACACAAGTATTTCTCAATTTCACAATTACTTAACTAGCATGACTCTAATATCACCATCTTCATATCTCAAAACAATCATCAAGTATCAAACTTCTCATAGTATTCAATGCACTCTATATGGAAGTTTTATCATACCCATCTTGGATGCCTATCATATTAGGACTAATTTTATAGCCAAAGCAAATTACCATGCTGTTATAAAAGACTCTCAAAATAATATAATTGAAGCATGAGAGATCAATAATTTCAATAAAATAAAACCACCACCATGCTCTAAAAAGATATAAGTGAAGCACTAGAGCAAAATTATCTAGCTCAAAAGATATAAGTGAAGCACATAGAGTATTCTAATAAATTCCGATTCATGTGAGTCTCTCCCAAAAGGTGTGTACAGCAAGGATGATTGTAGTAAACTAAAAATAAAAGACTCAAATCATACAAGACGCTCCAAGCAAAACACATATCATGTGGTGAATAAAAATATAGCCTCAAGTAAAGTTACCGATAAACGAAGACGAAAGAGGGATGCCTCGAAGGCATACCCAAGCTTAGCCTTTTGGTTGTCCTTGAATTTTACCTTGGGGTGTCTTGGGCATCCCCAAGCTTAGGCTCTTGCCACTCCTTGTTCCAAAATCCATCAAATCTTTACAGAAAAAATTGAAAACTTCACAACACAAAACTCAATAGAAAATCTCACGAGCTCCATTAGTATAAGAAAACAAACCACCACTTTAATGTACTGTAATTAACTCATTATTTATTTATATTGGTGTTAAACCTACTATATTCCAACTTCTCTATGGTTCATACCCCCCGATACTAGCCATAGATTCATCAAAATAAGCAAACAACACACGAAAAACAGAATCTGTCAAAAACAGAATAGTTTGTAGCAATCTGGAGGTTTTGAATATTTCTGTAACTTCAAAAATTCTGAAAACTTAGGAAGACTTAAATAATTTGTATATTGATCTACTGTAGTTGGAATTTGTATTTTATCACTCTATGGTAAAAAATGAAAATTATTCTCGTGAGCGCATACTTTCTGTTTTTTCAGCAAGATCAAACAACAATCATCCAAGAAGATCCTAAAGGCTTTACTTGGCAAAAACACTAATTAAAACATAAAACACAATCATAAAAGAGGATAGATGAATTATTTATTATTAAACAAGAACAAAAAGCAAGGAACAAAAATAAAATTGGGTTGCCTCCCAACAAGCATTGTCATTTAACGCCCCTAGCTAGGCATAAGAACAAGAATAGATCTAAGTATTGTTATCTTTGGTATGCAATCCATAATGGCTCTCATAATAGATTCATAAGGTAAAATAATTTTCTTTCTAGGAAAGTGTTCCATGCCTTTCCTTAACGGAAATTGGAATCAAATATTTCCTTCTTTCATGTCAATAATTGCACCAATCGTTCTAAGGAAAGGTCTACCAAGAACAATAGGACATGTAGGATTGCAATCTATATCAAGAACAATGAAATCTACGGGCACATAATTCCTATTTGCAACAATAATAACATCATTAATTCTTCCCATAGGTTTCCACTCATCAAATTCATGGAAACCTAACACATCACACAAAGTTTTTGGAATCGTGGAAACACTAGCACCCAAATCACATAAAGCATATCATTCATGATCTTTGATCTTAATTTTAATGGTAGGTTCCCACTCATCATAAAGTTTTCTAGGGATAGAAACTTCTAGTTCAAGATTTTCCTCGTAAGATTGCATTAAAGCATCAATGATATGTTTAGTAAAAGCCTTATTTTGATCATAAGCATGAGGAGAGTTTAACACGGATTGCAACAAGGAAATACAATCTATCAAAGAGCAATTATCATAATTAAATTCCTTGAAATCCAAAATAGTGGGTTCATTGCTATGTAAAGTTTTGACCTCTTCAATCCCACTTTTATTAATTTTAGCATCAAGATCTAAAAACTTTGAATCATTGGGACGCCTTTTAACTAAAGTTGACTCATCTCCAGTCCCATCTTTATCAAGATTCATAATGGAAAACAAAGATTTAATAGGAAACACATCAATCACTTTTAGATCTACATCATTATTATCATGAAAACTAGAAGAACACGCTTTCACAAAGCAATCTTTTTAGCACGCATCCTAGCGGTTCTTTCTTTGCACTCATCAATGGAAATTCTCATGGCTTTGAGAGACTCAGTGATGTCATGCTTAGGTGGAATAGATCTAAGTTTCAAAGAATCAACATCAAGAGAAATTCTATCCACGTTCCTAGCCAACTCATCAATGTTAGGCAATTTTTCTTCAAGCAAAGCATTGAAATTCTTTTGCGAATTCATAAATTCCTTAACACTAGTCTCAAAATCAGAGGGCATCTTATTAAAATTTTCATAGGAGTTGTTGTAGGAATTACCATAATTATTAGAGGAATTACTGAAACGGCCTAGAATTAAAATTTCATCTATATGTGTTGTTACCAAAATTGTTCCTACCAACAAAATTCACATCCATAGATTCATTATCATTCTCAATCAAAGTGGACAAATGCATATCATTAGGATCAGAAGAAACACTCTTATTAGCAAACAATTTCATAAGTTTATCCATCTTTCCACTCAAAACATTAATCTCTTCAATAGCTTGAACTTTTTTACTAGTGGATCTTTCGGTGTGCCATTGAGAATAATTAACCATAATATTGTCTAGGAGTTTAGTAGCTTCTCCTAAAGTGATTTCCATAAAAGTGCCTCCTGCAGCCGGATCCAAAAGATTTCTAGAAGCAAAATTCAATCCAGCATAAAAACTTTGTATAATCATCCATAAATTCAAACCATGTGTAGGGCAATTGCGTATCATTAATTTCATCCTCTCCCAAGCTTGTGAAACATGCTCATGATCAAGTTGCTTAAAATTCATAATATCATTTCTAAGAGAGATGATCTTAGCGGAAGGAAAATACTTAGAGATAAAAAGCATCTTTGCACTTGTTCCATGAATCAATACTATTTTTAGGCAAAGAAGAAAACCAAGTTCAGCACGATCTCTAAGTGGAAACAGAAATAGCTTCAATTTAACAATATCATTATCCACATCTTTCTTCTTTTGCACACCGCACAAATCAACAAAATTGTTTAGATGGGTAGCGGTATCCTCACTAGGAAGGCCGGAAAATTGATATTTCATGACAAGATTTGACAAAGCAGCATTAATTTCACAAGATTCAGCATTGGTAATAGGTGCAATCGGAGTGCTAATAAAATCATTGTTGTTGGTATTGGAAAAGTCACATAATTTAGTATTATCTTGAGCCATCATGACAAACAATCAGTCCAACACACAAGCAAATAGGAAGCAAGTGAAAGGAGGCGAACAAAAAAGGGCAAATAAAACGGCAAAGGTGAAGTGGGGGAGAGAAAAACGAGAGGCGAATGGCAAATAATGTAATGTGAGGGAGAAGAGTTTGTGGTGGGTACTTGGTATGTCTTGACTTGAGCGTAGATCTCCCCAGCAACGGCGCCAGAAATCATTCTTGCTACCTCTTGAGCATGCATTGGTTTTCCCTTGAAGAGGAAAGGGTGATGCAGCAAAGTAGCGTAAGTATTTCCCTATGTTTTTGAGAACCAAGGTATCAATCCAGTAGGAGAATACACGCAAGTCGCCTAGTACCTGCACAAACAATCAAGAACCTTGCAACCAACGCGATAAAGGGGTTGTCAATCCCTTCACGGCCACTTGCAAAACTGAGATCTGATATAGATAATAAGATAAATATTTTTGGTATTTTTGTTGTATAGATTGGAAAATAAAAATTGCAAAATAAATAGTAAACTAGAACTATAGATCGGAAACTTATATGATGTAAAGTAGACCCGGGGGCCATAGGTTTCACTAGTGGCTTCTCTCATGATAGCATATATTACAGTGGGTGAACAAATTATTGCCGAGCAATTGATAGAAAAGTGCATAGTTATGAGAATATCTAGGCATGATCATGAACATAGGCATCATGTCTGTGTCGGGTAGACCGAAATGATTCTGCATCTACTACTATTACTCCACACATCGACCGCTATCCAGCATGCATCTAGAGTATTAAGTTCATAAGAACAGAGTAACGCATTAGGCAAGATGACATGATGTAGAGGGATAAACTCAAGCAATATGATATAAACCCCATCTTTTTATCCTTGATGGCAACAATACAATATGTGCCTTGCTGCCCCTGCTGTCACTGGGAAAGGACACCGCAAGATTGAACCCAAAGCTAAGCACTTCTCCCATTGCAAGAAAGATCAATCTAGTAGGCCAAACTAAACTGATAATTCGAAGAGACTTGCAAAGATATCAAATCATGCATATGAGAATTCGGAGAAGAACCAAATATTGTTCATAGATAATCTTGATCATAAACCCACAATTCATCGGATCTCGGCAAACACACCGTAAAAGAGTATTACATTGAATAGATCTCCAAGAACATTGAGGAGAACTTTGTATTGAGAACCAAAGAGAGAGAAGAAGCCAACTAGCGAATAACTATGGACCTGAAGGTCTGTGGTAAACTACTCACACATCATCGGAGAGGCTATGGTGTTGATGTAGAAGCCCTCCGTGATCGAATCCCCCTCCGGCAGATCGCCGAAAAAGGCCCCAAGATGGGATCTCACGAGTACAAAAGGTTGCGGCGGTGGAAAAGTGGTTTCGTGGCTCTCGTGGATGTTTTTAGGGTACATGGGTATATATAGGCCAAAGAAGTACGTCGGTGGAGCTTCGTGGGGCCCATGAGGGTGGGGGGCGCGCCCCTGCCTCGTGGAAGCTTCGCGGACTTCCAGACTTGTACTCCAAGTATACTAGGCTGCGTTTGTTCCAAGAAAGATCCTCGCGAAGGTTTCATTCCGTTTGGATTCCGTTTGATATTCCTTTTCTGCGAAACACTGAAATAGGCAAAAAAACAGCAATTTGCACTAGGCCTTCGGTTAATAGGTTAGTCCCAAAAATAATATAAAAGTGCATATTAAATCCCATTAAACATCCAAAATAGATAATATAATAGCATGGAACAATAAAAAATTATAGATACATTGGAGACGTATCAGAACGCATCTGCGACAAAGTTGAACAAGATCGGAGAGGCTCGGTCGCCCTGCCACAGGACCCTACCGTTGGCAAAGTAGTTACTGACTTGACCATTAACAGAAGTCGCAGTGTGGCCCCCGAGACCAACTTCATGATCCTATGAACATAAGCTCCATCAAAGCCTTTAGCTAAAAGAACCTTTCTTAGGAACGACCAACTGACCGAGTCGTAGGCTTTCTCAAAGTCCAATTTGAGAATAACCGCTTTAAATTTAAGAATTTTGAGGTCGTGCACGATTTCATGAAGGCAGAGGATCCCATATAGAATAAAACGTCCTTTGATGAAAGCAGATTGGAAGGGGCTGATAGTTCTATGAGCGATAGGAGTGAGACGGGTCGCAAAACCCTTTACAGGGGATTTAGCAAAATTGTTGTTAAGAGCGATAGGTCTGAACTAAGAAATTAGCTCGGCTCCTTTAACTTTTGGAATAAGGGTAATAACAACATAGTTGAGACGAGAAATGTCAATTGTCCCCAAACAAAAACCTTGAATGATTTGGCACACCAGCCACCGCAGCTACGGCCAGAACTTCTTGAATAAGGGAATAGAGAACCCATCAGGACCCGAAGAAGCATTGGGGTTAGCCGAATTAATGACTTCCCAAATCTCATTATCGGATAAAGGGGTCATTAAGGCCTCGTTCTCAGCGGAAGAAATCATATTACTGTTATTCCAAAGGGAGGGGGAGATAAGAAAGCCACTTTTCGGTTTGGCTCCAAGCAAAGACGAGAAAAAAATCAACCACGTGAGATAATATGAGAGATTGGTCCGAGGTTCGAAAATCATTAATGAGGAGGCTGTCAATGTAGCATCGTCTCCTTCTACCATTGGCAATGGCGAAGAAGTAGGCCATTGGAGAATCCCCTTGAAGCATCCAATTGAGGGTGCCGCGTTGACGCCAATATATTTTCGCCTGCTGATGCAACTGCATCAGAGCGGCTTCAAGGTTGTATTGCATAGACCACTCAGACTTTCAGAGGCCAGAAGCATCGGCAGTACGGTCCAGACCCTTGATCTGAGCCTCTAAAGATTGCTTCTCACTGCGCCCTTCCGCAGCTTTGTTATGAGACCAGCCTCTAAGAAACTTACGAAGCTCATAAGAACACTTGTGCTACTCGTCCATGGGACCAAAGGATCTAAAATAGGGAGTGAGGAGATTCAAGATTTTGATAGCCAGCATGTCAGAGAACCCCTCCACTAGAAGCCATGAAGCATCAAACTGGAAGCGAGAAGTAACCACATGATGATTCAGACCAGCATCCATAATAAGGGGGTGTGACCCGAGCCCACATTGGCTTTCACTTTCAGGGAGGCACGGGGGAAAAGCGAATCCCATCTGGAACAAATAAACACCCGATCCAGCATCGACTGGATCAGACTATTCTGATGGTTCGACCAGGTAAAGCGAGCACCCACCCTAGGTAACTCGCGGATAGCAGAGTTACTGATAAACTAATTAAACGCGTTTGCAAGAGGCCATGAGAAGTTTAGATTATTCTTATCAGAAGGAGTACAAAGGAGGTTAAAATCACCTCCTATCACAAGAGGAATTGAGTAGGCCTCAATTTTAGTAGAAAGCTCATCAAGAAATATGGAGGTCAGCGAGTGGTATGCAGGGCCGTGCATAACCATGAATTCCCAAAGGGTGTTCAGATGTCTGCGATGCACCACAATACTTGCCTAGAAAATACCATGATCAAAGGCCACAAAGTCAAACACGTCCCGTTTGGAGCCTATGAGAATGCCCCCAGAGTGGCCAGAAGAAGGAAGAAAGTTCCAATCAAATCTACCCATGCCCGCAGTCGCAGATAGTTCATTAGGGGAAAAGGATCCTTTAAAAGGTTCAACCAGCCCTAGAATGTCAATGTTTTCTCCACAAACAACATCTCTAATTTGGTCTCGGCGCCCCCTAGCTCCTAAACCTCCAATGTTCCAAAACAAGGCTTTCATTTAAAGGAGAGGTTTTTGATGTGAATGCTAGACCTGCAAGGGGCAGCGCAGAGTTTATAGAGTTTTGAAGGGCCCCTTCTGGGCGTGGAGGGTTGGAGTTGGCCACAACCAACCTCCAAGCCCTCCGCCCTCACCGAAACATGCGGGTCATCTTTAGCCGTAGCAGCCGCAACCTCTTTAGCCTTGACAATGGTTGCCTGGGCCACCTTGTCGGTGTACAAAACTAGGGGCACATTTTTGTACCTCTTTACCTGTGCACGGGCAGTCAGAGCCGCGCCCGTGACCACACTAAGCAGAGCAAGGGAGGTAAGCCAAGGTAAGACCGAAGCCCAAGACAAAGCAAAGCAACGACAAGGATCAAGGCCACAAAGATTAGATGGGCAAAGCAGGTTTCCCCTACAGGGACCCTTGCCGGGGCAGCCTCATGTGACGCCCCCGATTTGATCGTACACTAATCATACACGCAAACATGTACGATCAAGATCAGGGACTCCCGGAAAGATATCACAAGACAACTCTACAAATAAAATAAGTCTTACAAGCATCATATTACAAGCCAGGGGCCTCGAGGGCTCGAATACAAAAGCTCGATCATAGACGAGTCAGCGGAAGCAACAATATCTGAGTACAGACATAAGTTAAACAAGTTTGCCTTAAGAAGGCTAGCAAAAAAGTAGCAACGATCGAAAAGGAAAAGCCTCCTACCTGGGACCTCCTAACTACTCCTCGAAGCCGAACTCCACATAGAATCAACCGCGGGATCCTCTGGCTCCTGGACTCCATCATCTGGTCGCAGCAACCGGGTATAGAAAGGGGGAAAAGGGGAGCAAAGCAACCATGAGTACTCATCCAAAGTACTCGCAAGCAAGGAGCTACACTACATATGTATGCATTAGTATCAAATGGAAAAGGGGTATCATATGTGGACTGAACTGCAGAATGCTGGAATAAGAGGGGGATAGCTAGTCCTATCGAAGACTACGCTTCTGGCCACCTCCATCTTGCAGCATGTAGAAGAGAGCGGAAGGTAAGTTCACCAAGTAGCATCGCGTAACATAATCCTAACCGATGATCCTCCCCTCGTCGCCCTGTGAGAGAGCGACCACCGGTTATATCTGGCACTTGGAAGGGTGTGTTTTATTAAGTATCCGGTTCTAGTTGTCATAAGGTCAAGGTACAACTCCAAGTCGTCCTGTTACCGAAGATCACGGCTATTCGAATAGATTAACTTCCCTGCAGGGGTGCACCACATAACCCAACATGCTCGATCCCATTTGGCCGGACACACTTTTCTGGGTCATGCCCGGCCTCGGAAGATCAACACGTCGCAGCCCTGCCTAGGCACAACAGAGAGGTGAGCACACCAGTCTAAATCCTATGGTGCAGGGGTCTGGGCCCATTGCCCATTACACACCTGCACGTTGCGTATGCGGCCGGAAGCAGAACTAGCCCCCTTAATACAAGAGCAGGCTTACGGTCCAATCCGGCGCGCGCCGCTGAGTCGCTGACGTCATGAAGGTTTCGGCTGATACCACGACGTCGAGTGCCCATAACTGTCCCCGCATAGATGGTTAGTGCGTATAGGCCAGTAGCCAGACTCAGATCAAATACCAAGATCTCGTTAAGCGTGTTAAGTATTCGCGAACGCCGACCAGGGCCAGGCCCACCTCTCTCCTAGGTGGTCTCAACCTGCCCTGTCGCTCCGCCACAAAGTAACAGTCGGGGGCCGTCGGAAACTCAGGCCCACCACTATCTGGATGGAGCCACCTGCCCCTTTAGCCCACATCTCCAAACAGTATCACTAGTAATGTAACAGTGTAAGTATATAGTATATGCCCGTGATCACCTCCCGAAGTGATCACGGCCCAGTAGTATAGCTTGGCAGACGGACAAGAGTGTAGGGCCACTGATGGAACACTAGCATCCTATACTAAGCAGTAGGATAGCAGGTAAAGGTAACAACAGTAGTAGCAAGGACAGGCTATGCAGCAGTATAGGATTAACTGAAAGCAGTAACATGCTACACTAATCTAATGCAAGCAGTATAGAGAAGAATAGGCGATATCTGGTGATCAAGGGGGGGCTTGCCTGGTTGCTTTGGAAAGAGGGGTCATCTTCGATGTAGTCGAACACAGGGACATCGGCAGCGGTCTCGGAGTCTACCGAAAATAAGTAATGGAGGGGGAACACAATAAATAATAGAGCAATCAGATGTAACACAAAGCAAGATGCAGCAATACGTTGTGCTAGGGGTGACCTAGGGACAGGTGGTACCGGCGAAGGGGGAAACATCTGAGAAAGTATTCCCGGTGTTTCGCATTTTCGGACAGACGACTGGAGGGGGAAAGTTGCATGTTCGCTATGCTAGGAATGTGTGGTGGACGAACGGGTTGCGTATTCGGATTCGTCTCGTCATTCTGAGCAACTTTCATGTATAATACTTTTTCATCTGACATACGGATTATTTTCTATTAATTTTCAAAGGTTTAAATAATTTCTAAAGTTTTTGGTTTTATTTTAATTTGTTTTAATACGAGTTGACTAAGTCAACTTTGACTAGTCAAAAGGTCAGGGAGTGGCCCATGTGCATAGGTTGTACCTAAACAAATAAATAAAACTAATCTAATTGAAAGGGACCCACATGTCATTGTCACATAAATTAACTATAGTGTCCAGATTAAAAAAATGGGCCCATGTGTCATTGTTTTATTAAACTAATCTAGCACTAGGTTAGTCCTAAACTAATCTAGCAGCAGCAGCGAGCATGGGTGAGCGGGGGCGCGGGCGGCGGAAAGCGGGCACGGCCGGCGCATGCAGAGGCGCTAAGCGTGGCAGGGGTTCACGGCCAGCGGCGAGCAGGCGCGGCCAGGGGGCGCACAGGAGGCAGCAGCAACAATAACAAGCATGAGCAGCAGCTCGTACACGGGAGCAAAGCTCCGACCGAGCTTGGCACACTAAAAACAACGGCGTAAAAGGGCACAGATCGAAGGGGAAAACGAGGGGAATCGATAGAGGAGCTCACCACGGAGCTCGTGGACGTGATTAGAGAGCGCGGGGGTGGCCAGATGCATCGAGCTCGACGGCGAGATGCGACGGCCATGGCGGAAAACTAGCTCGATCCCGAGCGAACGGTGTAGCTCCGGTCGAACGGATGCACGGGGGTGACAGAGT
Organism: Triticum aestivum; assembly: GCF_018294505.1. Classification (NCBI taxonomy): domain Eukaryota; kingdom Viridiplantae; phylum Streptophyta; class Magnoliopsida; order Poales; family Poaceae; genus Triticum; species Triticum aestivum. Next base: position 329,128,393 of record NC_057803.1, read on the forward strand.
CGACGACGAGGAACTCCCTGGACAACCTCCCGGTCGCTGGAAAGGCCAGTGACCGCGAGGATGGCGACGGTGCGTCAATGGCAGTTCGGGAGCGAGCGAAACAGAGAGGGATTGAACGAGCGAGGGGATAAGTGAGGGCTAGGGTTTTTCCTGAGGGTTGGGGGTGCTCTTATCCTTCCACGAGGCCGTGGGATGGCCGACGCATGGCCTAGACGCCATGGATGCCCTCCACGCAATCCCTGCCGCCCTGTAGCTGTAGGTGGATGAAGGTGGAGGTGGGCTGGGCCATTTTCTGTCTCCACATGGGCCAAAGTGCATAAAGGCTTTGTTATTTTCTTCTCTGCACTTATTTTAGCTACTACTTTGTCTTTAGTTTAGTTAGTAATTGATTTTTTTTAAGAATGAAACTTGGCAAATATTTAAGGTGCACCATTTTGAAGATGCACACAAAGTTTGGGGGCATTTAGAAAGTTTAACCACTTTTATAAAAAGAAACGGTCAAGTTAATTGTTGTTGTTCCATTTATTAAATTCCTAAAAAAATTATTTGTGAGTCATATGAAATTGGTTTAGTCATCACCATTTCTTATTGAATATTTGTAACATAACGAACATTTTTATTTTAATGTTAAAAGGAATAATAATTTCACTTGCTATATAAATTTGAATTTGACTTAGGATAACCAGGAGAGATTAAGTTTAGCAAAATGGGATGACGTGGCATCATAAGTCAGGAATTCTCTATAGCACAATTACCGGGGTGCTACACCTCAGCGGCCCCGGCAAGACCCTTGCCGGGGCAACTCGCTAACGCCAGCCGAGCGAGCCACCCTCGAGCCCACCAACACTCGACAAATGCATTGGACAGGGTTCGGGAGGCACCTCTGTGGTGGCATGCAGATCTTCGTGAAGACAAAGAATAGTTAAGATCAAATGTGGATAGGAAGGCAGCCATCCTCACCGAAGAAACCCACAAGACCCCCGGCAAGATCCTTGCCGGGGACGCCTGCGCGCCACGGCAAGACCCTTGCCGAGCCGCCCGGCAAGGCCCTCGCCAAGCGCATCAGTAGGGCCACCATCAGGCCCGCACCAGCCAAGTCTCCGCCGTCGTTCGCATGCAGCTGTCGACCCAACCAGCTGGGCAGGCACCTATGTGGCGACATGCAGCCCTTCGTGGAGGGTCCACCACCGCGCCACCTCAGCTGCCTGCCTACCTACATGGCACCGCATGCATCGCTGGCCAGGGCGCGTGTCGAAGCTTGGAGGAGCGGCGACGGACGGGACGGGCCTCGCCCCCGTCCCTGATAAAGTGGAGGGACACCTAAGCCTCGCATTTAATGCGCTTCGTCCTGTAATACCAGGATAACCTCGCAACACTGTTGCCTTTCCACCTCCTGTGTGCCACTGTGGCAACCCCTTTTTCTATAAAAGGAGGCCCAAGGCAACGAGGAGAGGGATTCGGCTTTTTGGAGATCATTGCACCCCGTAGCTAGTTCAAGAACTCAGAATACATCCATCAAAGCAGGAATAGGGTTTTACGCATCCTCGCGGCCCGAACCTGGGTAAACGAACCGCGTGCTCTCTGTTAGACCCGCTCTTCTCTCAACCCCGCGCCCCGCAACCGCAGTAGGGATTCTTGTGATCCCATAGGTGTCATTCCCACCGACATCTTTGGCGCGCCAGGTAGGGGGGCGCGCAATTGTGAGAATCGGTTTTAGCAGTTAAGTGAGCGTTTCTTCATGGCGATGGCTCTAAGAGAAGCAGGAGAAGGGGTCGAAAGATCAACGCCGGCGCGACCACAAGCAGAAGCTAAGTCACACCGAACCCTGACTACTTTCTTTCCTTTTTATACAAGGTTATTTCCCTCGGAGATGTCGTGCCTTTGTATGGAAAACCTGCACGCCAGGGGGCTCTCCTGCTATCGGCAATGCCCTTGCCCTGTTTCGAGTCTGCTCAACAGCTCAAGTGGCTGCGTCGAGTGTGGCAGGGTTAGCCTTCCGCCATTAACAACGCTCTCGATTCTGACTCGAGTCAAGCTCGACAGTTCGAGTGGCCGCGTTAAGAACGGTGAGGTGGCTTGTCTGGCAGCACGCATACCCGGCAGGCCAATGGGGATCCGTCCCCAAGAGGCCGCCTTGGGCTTCCGCGCCGGCGAGCTGCTACCTCTTGAGCTTGTGTTGGATTTCCCCGAAGAGGAAAGGATGATGCAGCAGAGTAGCATAAGTATTTCCCTCACTTTTTGAGAACCAAGGTATCAATCCAGTAGGAGGCCACGCTCAAGTCCCTCGTACCTGCACAAAACGATAGCTACTCGCAACCAACGCGATTAGGGGTTGTCAATCCCTTCACGGTCACTTACGAGAGTGAGATATGATAGATATAATATTTTTGGTATTTTTGGTATAGAGATGCAAAGTGAAAAGTAAAAGGCAAAGTAAAAAGCAAAGCAAGATTAAAGTGATGACGATTGATATGATGAGAATAGACCCGGGGGCCATAGGTTTCACTAGTGGCTTCTCTCAAGAGCATAAGTATTCTACGGTGGGTGAACAAATTACTGTTGAGCAATTGATAAAATTGAGCATAGTTATGAGAATATCTAGGCATGATCATGTATATAGGCATCACGTCCGTGACAAGTAGACCGAAACGATTCTGCATCTACTACTATTACTCCACTCATCGACCGCTATCCAACATGCATCTAGAGTATTAAGTTAAAAACAGAGTAACGCTTTAAGCAAGATGACATGATGTAGAGAGATAAATTCATGCAATATGAAATAAACCCCATCTTGTTATCCTCGATGGCAACGATGCAATATGTGCCTTGCTGCCCCTTCTGTCACTGGGAAAGGACACCGCAAGATCGAACCCAAAGCTAAGCACTTCTCCCATGGCAAGAACTACCAATCTAGTTGGCCAAACCAAACGGATAATTCGAAGAGACTTGCAAAGATAACCAATCATACATAAAAGAATTCAAAGAAGATTCAAATATTATTCATAGATAGACTTGATCATGAACCCACAATTCATCGGTCTCAACAAACACACCGCAAAAAGAAGAAGATTACATCGAATAGATCTCCACAAGAGAGGGGGAGAGGTTTGTATTGAGATCCAAAAAGAGAGAAGAAGCCATCTAGCTACTAACTATGGACCCGAAGGTCTGAGGTAAACTACTCACACTTCATCGGAGAGGCTATGATGATGTAGAAGCCCTCCGTGATGATGGCCCTCTCCGGCGGAGCTCCGAAACAGGCCCCAAGATGGGATCTCGTGGATACAAAAAGTTGCGGCGGTGGAATTAGGTTTTTGGCTCCCCTTCTATTCGTTTGGGGGTACATAGGTATATATAGGAGGAAGAAGTACATCGATGGAGCTTCGGTGGGCCCATGAGGGTGGGGGCGCACCTGGGGGTATAGGGCGCGCCCCCTACCTCGTGCCCACCTTGAAGCTTCCTTGGCATAGGGTCCAAGTCTCCTGGGTCATATTCGGGAAGAAAATCACGTTCCAGAAAGGTTTATTTCGTTTGGACTCCGTTTGATATTCCGTTTCTCCGAAACACTGAAATAGGCAAAAAACAGCAATTCTGGGCTGGGCCTCCGGTTAATAGGTTAGTCCCAAAAAAATATAAAAGTGGAAAATAAAGCCCAATATAGTCCAAAACAGTAGATAATATAGCATGGAGCAATCAAAAATTATAGATACGTTGGAGACGTATCAGGCATCCCCAAGCTTAATTCCTGCTCGTCCTTGAGTAGGTAAATGGTAAAAAGAGAATTTTTGATGCAGAGTTCTACTTGGCATAATTTCAATGCAAATCTTCTTAATTGCGATATGAATATTCAGATTCGAAAGATTCAAGACAAAAGTTTATATTGACATAAAAATAATAATACTTCAAGCATACTAACAAAGCAATCATGTCTTCTCAAAATAACATGGCCAAAGAAAGTTATCCCTACAAAGTCATATAGTCTGGCTATGCTCTATATTCACCACACAAAGTATTTAAATCATGCACAACCCCGATGACAAGCCAAGCAATTGTTTCATACTCTAACTTTTTCAAAACTTTTTCAATCTTCACGCAATACATGAGCGTGAGACATGGATATAGCACTATATGGGGAATAGAATGGTGGTTGTGGAGAAGGCAAAAAGAGGGGAAGATAGTCTCACATCAACTAGGCGTATCAATGGGCTATGGAGATGCCCATCAATAGATATCAATGTGAGTGAGTAGGGATTGCCATGCAACGGATGCACTAGAGCTATAAGTATATGAAAGCTCATGAAAAGAAACTAAGTGGGTGTGCATCCAACTTGCTTGCTCACGAAGACCTAGGGCATTTTGAGGAAGCCCATCATTGGAATATACAAGCCAAGTTCTATAATGTAAAATTCCTACTAGTATATGAAAGTGACATAACGAGAGACTCTCTATCATGAAGATCATGGTGCTACTTTGAAGCACAAGTGTGGTAAAAGGATAATAACATTGTCCCTCCTCTCTTTTTCTCTCATTTTTTTATTTGGGCCTTTTCTCTCTCTTTTTTTGGCCTCTTTTTTCTTTTTTTTATTTTTTGTCTGGAGTCTCATCCCGACTTATGGGGGAATCATAGTCTCCATCATTCTTTCCTCACTTGGGACAATGCTCTAAAAATGATGATCATCACACTTTTATTTTTCTTACAACTCAACAACTCGATACTTAGAACAAAATATGACTCTATATGAATGCCTCCGGCGGTGTACCGAGATATGCAATGAATCAAGAGTGACATGTATGAAAGAATTATGAACGGTGGCTTTGCCACAAATACGATGTCTACTACATGATCATGCTAGCAATATGACAATGATGGAGCATGTCATAATAAACGGAACGGTGGAAAGTTGCATGGCAATATATCTCGGAATGGCTATGGAAATGCCATGATAGGTTGGTATGGTGGCTGTTTTGAGGAAGGTATATGGTAGGTGTATGATACCGGCGAAAAGTGCGTGGTATTAGAGAGGCTAGCAATGGTGGAAGGATGGGAAAAAGTGCATATAATCCATGGACTCAACATTAGTCATAAAGAACTCATATACTTATTACAAAAATCTAGAAGTTATCAAAGCAAAGTATTACGCGCATGCTCCCAGGGGGATAGATTGGTAGGAAAAAACCATCGCTCTTTCGCGACCGCCACTCATAAGGAAGACAATCAATAAATAAATCATGCTCCGACTTCATCACATAACAGTTCACCATACATGCATGTTATGGAAATCACAAACTTTAACACAAGTATTCTTTAAATTCATAACTACTTCAACTAGCATGACTCTAATATTATCACCTCCATATCTCAAAACAATTATCATGCTTCAATCTTTTCTTAGTATTCAATGCACTCAAAAGAAAGTTTCACAAATCTTGAATACCAAGCATATTATTATTAAGCAAATTACCATGCTATTAAGAGACTCTCAAAATAATTTAAGTGAAGCATGAGAGATCAATAGTTTCTTTAAAACAAATCCACCACCGTGCTCTAAAATATCTAAGTGAAGCACATAGAGCAAAATTATAACGCTCAAAAGATATAAGTGAAGCACATAGAGAAAAACTACGTAGCTCAAAAGATATAAGTGAAGCACATAGAGCAAAATTACATAGCTCAAAAGATATAAGTGAAGCACATAGAGTATTCTATCAAATTTTAATTCATGTATGGCTCTCTCAAAAGGTGTGTACAATAAGGATGATTGTGGCACACAAAAACACAAAGACACAAATAATACAAGACGCTCCAAGCAAAACACATATCATGTTGGTGAATAAAAATATAGCTCCAAGTAAATTACCGATGGAAGTGGACGAAAGAGAGGATGCCTTCCGGGGAATCCCCAAGCTTTGACTTTTGGTGTCCTTGGATTATCTTGGGGGTGCCATGGGCATCCCCAAGCTTAGGCTCTTGCCACTCCTTGTTCCATAATCCATCACAAGAATTCACCCAAAACTTGAAAACTTCACAACACAAAACTTAAAGTAGAAAACTCGTGAGCTCTGTTAGCGAAAGAAAACAAAAAACCACTTCAAGGTACTGTAATGAAATCATTATTTATTTATATTGGTGTTAAACCTACTATATTCCAACTTCTATATGTATTATAAACTATTTTACTAACCATAGATTCATCAAAATAATCAAACAACACGCGAAAAACAGAATCTGTCAAAAACAGAACAATCTGTAGTAATCTGTAGCTAGCGCAATATATGGAACCCCAAAAATTCTAAAATAAATTGCTGGACGTAACGAATTTATCTATTAATCATCTTCAAAAATAATTAACTAAATAGCACTCTCCAAATCAAAATGACAGCAATTCTCGTGAGCGCTAAAGTTTCTGTTTTTACAGCAAGTTCAACAAGACTTTCCCCAAGTCTTCCCAACGGTTCTACTTGGCACAAACACTAATTAAACACAAAAAACACAAACAAAATACAGGCTAAATAAATTATTTATTACTAAACAGGAGCAAAAACCAAGGAATAAAAATAAAATTGGGTTGCCTCCCAACAAGCGCTATCGTTTAACGCCCCTAACTAGGCATAAAAGCGGGAATAGATCTAGGTATTGCCATCTTTGGTAGGCAATCCATAAGTGGCTCTCATGATAGTTTCATATGGCAATTTTATTTTCTTTCTTGGAAAGTGTTCCATGCCCTTTTTTAATGTAAATTGAAATCTAATATTCCCTTCCTTCATATCAATAATCGCACCAACCGTTCTAAGGAAAGGTCTACAAAGAATAATAGGGCAAGAAGGGTTGCAATCTATATCAAGAACAATGAAATCTACGGGCACATAATTCCTATTTGCAACAATAAGAACATCATTAATTCTTCCCATAGATTTCTTAATAGCGGAATCCGCAAGATGCAAGTTTAGAGAGCAATCATCAAGATTACGGAAATCTAGCAAATCACACAAAGTCTTGGGAATAGTAGAGACACTAGCACCCAAATCACACAAAGCATAAAACTCATGATCTTTAATTTTAATTTTAATAGTTGGTTCCCACTCATCATAGAGTTTTCTAGGGATAGAAACTTTCAACTCAAGTTTTTCTTCATAAGATTGCATCAAGGCATCAACAATATGTTCGGTGAAGGCTTTCTTTTGATTATAAGCATGTGGAGAATTTAGCATGGATTGCAACAAGGAAATACAATCAATTAAAGAGCAACTTTCATAATTAAATTCCTTGAAATCCAATATAGTGGGTTTAGCAACATCTAGATTTTTATTTCTTTCAATCCCACTTTCATCAATTTCATCATAAAGATCTAAATACTCCGATTTTTTAGAATGCCTTCTAGGTAAAGGAAGATCATATTCAGTTTCATCAAGATTCATATTGCAAAACAAAGATTTAATAGGAGACACATCAATAACTTTTAGATCTTCATCTTGATTTTCATAGGAATTGGAAGAACACGCTTTAATAAAGGCATCTTTGGAAGCACGCATCCTAGTGGTTCTTTCCTTGCACTCATCAATGGAAATTCTCATGGCTTTGGGAGACTCATTGATATCATGCTTATGAGGAATAGATCTAAGCTTTAAAGAATCAACCTCAAGAGAAATTCTATCAACGTTTCTAGCCAAATCATCAACTTTAAGCAATTTCTCTTCAAGCAAAGCATTAAAATTCTTTTGTGAATTCATAAACACTTTGACACTATTCTCAAATTCAGAGGGCATCTTATTATAATTTCCATAAGAGTTGTTGTAGGAATTCCCATAATTATTAGAAGGATTACTAGGATATGGCCTAGGATTAAAATTCCCTCTACAAGCGTTGTTACCAAAATTATTCCTACCAACAAAATTCACATCCATAGATTCATTGTTATTCTCAATCAAAGTAGACAAAGGCATATCATTAGGATCAGAAGAAACACTCTTAGTAGAAAATAATTTCATAAGTTCATCCATCTTTCCACTCAAAACATTGATTTCTTCTATCGCATGCACTTTTTTATTAGAAGACCTTTCAGTATGCCATTGAGAATAATTAACCATAATATTATCTAGGAGTTTAGTAGCATCTCCTAAAGTGATTTCCATAAAAGTGCCTCCCGCGGGAATCTAAAAGATTTCTAGAAGCAAAATTCAATCCGGCATAAAAAGTTTGTATAATCATCCACAAATTCAAACCATGAGTAGGGCAATTACGTATCATTAATTTCATTCTCTCCCAAGCTTGTGCAACATGTTCATGATCAAGTTGCTTAAAGTTCATAATATCGTTTCTAAGAGAGATGATCTTAGCGGGAGGGAAATACTTAGAGATAAAAGCATCTTTGCACTTGTTCCAAGAATCAATACTATTTTTAGGCAATGACGAAAACCAAGCTTTAGCACGATCTCTAAGCAAAAAGGAAATAGCTTCAATTTAACGACATCATTATCGACATCTTTTTTCTTTTGCATATCACATAAATCAACGAAGCTATTCAGATGAGTAGCGGCATCTTCACTAGGAAGGCCGGCGAATTGATCTTTCATAACAAGATTCAACAAAGCAGTATTGATTTCACAAGATTCAGTATTGGCAAGAGGAGAAATCGGAGTGCTAAGGAAATCATTATTACTGGTATTGGTGAAGTCACACAATTTGGTAGTATCTTGAGCCATCGCGACAAACAAGCAATCCTACACGAGCAAACAAAAAGCAAGCGGGCAAAAAGAGGCAAATAGAGAGGGAGGATAGAGAGAGAGAGAGGGAGAAGGAGAGGGCGAATAAAACAACAAGGGTGAAGTGGGGGAGAGGAAAACGAGAGGCAAATGGCAAATAATGTAATGCGAGAGATAGGGATTGTGATGGGTACTTGGTATGTTGACTTTTTGCATAGACTCCCCGGCAACGGCGCCAGAAATTCTTCTTGCTACCTCTTGAGCTTGTGTTGGATTTCCCCGAAGAGGAAAGGATGATGCACCAGAGTAGCGTAAGTATTTCCCTCAGTTTTTGAGAACCAAGGTATCAATCCAGTAGGAGGCCACGCTCAAGTCCCTCATACATGCACAAAACGATAGCTACTCGCAACCAACGCGATTAGGGGTTGTCAATCCCTTCACGGTCACTTACGAGAGTGAGATCTGATAGATATAATATTTTTGGTATTTTTGGTATAGAGATGCAAAGTGAAAAGTAAAAGGCAAAGTAAAAAAGCAAAGCAAGATTAAAGTGATGGAGATCGATATGATGAGAATAGACCTGCGGGCCATAGGTTTCACTAGTGGCTTCTCTCAAGAGCATAAGTATTCTACGGTGGGTGAACAAATTATTGTCGAGCAATTGACAGAATTGAGCATAGTTATGAGAATATCTAGGCATGATCATGTATATAGGCATCACGTCCGTGACAAGTAGACCGAAACGATTCTGCATCTACTACTATTACTCCACTCATCGACTGCTATCCAGCATGCATCTAGAGTATTAAGTTAAAAATAGAGTAACGCTTTAAGCAAGATGACATGATGTAGAGAGATAAATTCATGCAATATGAAATAAACCCCATCTTGTTATCCTCGATGGCAACGATGCAATACGTGCCTTGCTGCCCCTTCTGTCACTGGGAAAGGACATCGCAAGATCGAACCCAAAGCTAAGCACTTCTCCCATGGCAAGAACTACCAATCTAGTTGGCCAAACCAAACGGATAATTCGAAGAGACTTGCAAATATAAACAATCATACATAAAATATTTCAGAGAAGATTCAAATATTATTCATAGATAGACTTGATCATAAACCCACAATTCATCGGTCTCAACAAACACACCGCAAAAAGAAGAAGATTACATCGAATAGATCTCCACAAGAGAGGGGGAGAACTTTGTATTGAGATCCAAAAAGAGAGAAGAAGCCATCTAGCTACTAACTATGGACCCGAAGGTCTGAGGTAAACTACTCGCACTTCATCGGAGAGGCTATGATGATGTAGAAGCCCTCCGTGATGACGGCCCTCTCCGGCGGAGCTCTGGAACAGGCCCCAAGATGGGATCTCGTGGATACAGAAAGTTGCGGCGGTGGAATTAGGTTTTTGGCTCCCCTTCTGTTCGTTTGGGGGTACATAGGTATATATAGGAGGAAGAAGTACGTCGGTGGAGCTTTGGTGGGCCCACGAGGGTGGGGGCGTGCCTGGGGGTATAGGGCGTGCCCCCCTACCTCGTGCCCACCTCGAAGCTTCCTTGGCGTAGGGTCCAAGTCTCCTGGGTCATATTCGGGAAGAAAATCACGTTCCAGAAAGGTTTATTCCGTTTGGACTCCGTTTGATATTTCATTTCTTCGAAACACTGAAATAGGCAAAAAACAGCAATTCTGGGCTGGGCCTCCGGTTAATAGGTTAGTCCCAAAAATAATATAAAAGTGGAAAATAAAGTCCAATATAGTCCAAAACAGTAGATAATATAGCATGGAGCAATCAAAAATTATAGATACGTTGGAGACGTATCACGAGCCTGCCCAGTTAGCGTAGGGTGCGTATACAAAGGGAAATCGAACAGGGAAATAACTTGCATAGTACTGAAAGTGCTGCAGAGTTATGTCACATCAAATTGTTGCCGCGATTCTAACTAGAGATAGCAATGGTGTTGGTTGTGAACCCGCAGCAGCAATGAGGAATGGGATGCCTAATCCAGGCGCTGGCCCTCCACCCTCAGAATTCCGCCGACACGGCTGATGATGGGCTTGATGCGCTCCCTGAGCGGTGCGAGGTCGACACCCTCCGGCAAGCTCTCCAGCCCGGCGTCGAAGTCGAGGTCGGGGTACCAGTGCGCCATATTGGTGAGAACCTTGGTCATGGCACCCTGACAAAGCATCCGAGACTCCTCGGCCAGTGAGGCCGCCCGGTTGGCGTGGAGCTGCTCTAGAGCATGGGCGACCTTCTCAAAGGACAAGGTCAGGCTGCAATGGGCGCTCATGCTCCGCTCCGGGGCATACCTCACGCCCGGTATCCCCATGGTGGCAAGCTACGCGGCAGCCTGGTTGGCGACGACGGTGAGGCATTCGAGCCAACGGTTCTCGCCCGCCACATGATCGGCGAACTTGAGGCCTTCGTTCTGTCGCAACTGCTTCTTGCCCTCCAGCGCATTGGCTAGGTTTCCCTCTCGAGTCTTGGCCTCCTCTAGCGCCTCCTCGAGACCCTTCAGCTTCAGCTTGAGATCCCCGATGGAGTTGTTGGCCTCGGCAAGCTCCTCAGCCTTGCCGATGACCGCGCCCTGTGCCTCCGTCAGAGCACCGTTAAGTGCATCCTTCTCCCGAGACAACTTTAACGCCTGCTCCGTCAGCCTGTGGCGCTCCTCCTCCAGCTCCTTCACCTTGCCGGCGTGAACCTGGGCCTGAGCATTGAGTGCCTCCTTGTGCCTCTGCTCTAGCTCACTGGTCCGCTGCAGGACAAGTGTGACGCCCCGAGACCGATGTGCCAGGTGTCGTCCAGTTATTCGCTGACAATGTCATGTCATTTGCTTGCGTGTTGCATCTTATCATGTCATCATGTGCATTGCATCATCATGTTTTTCAAAACTAGCATTCGTCCGGGTTCTCCGAGTTCTCTCCGTTGTCCGTTCTAAGCCCAACCACACTTGCACGCGCCCGCGACATGTCCGAGATAGTATTTTATAAGTGGCTGGAAAATGTTCTCGGATTGGGATGAGAGTTGGCGTGCGGTCTGGTTATGGTGTAGGTAGACCGCCTGCCAAGTTTCATCGCAATCGGAGTTCGTTTGACGCCCCAACGATTAACTATAGCGACATTATAGTCGGTCTAACGTCGGACGTTTTCGGTCTGCGGAAACAGATGCCGGGACCTCTCTCTCTCTCTCTGCTCCCCCTCACAGTCTCGCCACAGCCCACCTAGTCCATCCTCCTTCCCTTCTTCGCTTCCGGAGTTGTCCGATGCGACCGCACGGTCCGAAACCCCCTCTGCACAGTGCATCGAACCCCTCACGTGCGCGTCCGAAATTGTCCCGAACCCGACCCGGGCAATCGTCACCATTGGATCCGGATCATCCCCTAACATCTACAAAACATCTGTTAATTGGACTCCCTAGCTATTTTATCCGCGATCGTCCGATTGCGATCGTAGGGTCGAGATAGCCCCTAACCTAATCCGTGAGGTATATATATAGTCCACCCTTAGTCTAATTTCAGACCAAATCCCTAATTTCTAGGGATCCTCCCAACCGCCGCCGCCGCACTCATTACCCACCTCGGGATCCTCTCATTCCCCCTGCACCAGCCATCTCCCTTCGATCCATCGATCCACCCAACCGGCCGCTTCTTCCTCCATCCACCCAAGCCCATCGATCCTCTACCTCCTCACTCTCCTCGTCGACCAGGGAGACGAGCTCCTCCCAAGCGCCTCCGCCTTACCTCGTCGCCCGCCAGCATGCTCAAGGACGCTCGAGGCCATGCCTCCTCTCCCTCCTCGGCTCGATCCCGAATGGATCATGAGCACCGAGCGCTCAAACCAGCTAGCAGATGAGTCGCCGCCCGTCTCCATTTCTCCCCCTGTTTTCCTCTCTTTCCTCCTCTAACCTCTCCCCCTTGTTTGATTTCTTCTCTGCCAGGAAACGAAAGGGGCTCGCCCCTGATGCCATGGCCACCGGCGACCGAAGCCGTCGTGTGTCCTCTCCTTCCCGTCCCTGCCATCCCCGTCGCCTGACCGCGCTCCCACACATGGCGCCCACGACGCCCTCCTCCGGGTCGACCCTGCTCGCCGAGCTCCCTGCCGCATCGGAGTTCTGCCACTTCCTTTCCCTGCAACGCCGCTAGGCCTCGTCGCCAGAGTCCCGTGCGTCATCGTGCCAGTTGACTGGGTCCATTGTTGCGCCTTCCTTTCGAGGTAGATGAGCGACGCGACCTAGAGCCTGCGTCCCTCCCTCGCGTTGACTGCGGCCTCGATCCGAGCCAGCATGGACGAGCGCTAGAACCCAGCTTCCCCTACCTCACCCACGGGCTTCTTCGTTCGATCCAACCGCCCCTGCCCGTTGACCTCCACGCCCGTGTGGACCAAGTCCAACAGCAGAACGCTGCGGCCCAGCGCACCAAGCCACAGCCAGCCCATCCAGCCGCTACATCTACTGGGCCGAGCCCATGGGTGACCTTCCCCAGCTCCTCCAGATTTGGCCCGTTTCTTTTTTTTCTTCCTTAGCTGCGATTTTGTCAATTTCCATGGATTTGCACTTTTGCAGATAGGCCCCTAAACTTCATGCATATAATAACTTAATAACCGTGCATCGGATTAAAACAATATATATATATATGAAACTTGCTTAGAATTTTGTCTAGTATTATAATATGTCATTTTCACCCATGTTTAAAATGTTTAAAATGTTGTTTGTTTTAATTTGCTTAAATAACTTGCTAAAATGGTTTAATTCATAATTATTTAACCGTAGCTCCGAATTAAATAAATTATATGTGTAAATGGGGTAGAAAAATGCCTACTTTAACATGGTGTACTTGTTTTGCATGTTTAACAACCCTAAAATTATGTTTAGGGCATAACAGTACCAAATCTATAATATGCATATGGGGATTTACCGGAATTGTTGTTCGTTGCTTCCGGCCTCATTTAAACTTGACTAGATAGGTAGTTTTATTTTGATTCCCCTCTTGCCATGTTTAACAACATTTAATATTGTTGGGTACATAAACGAGAGAGAACTAAATAAGTCATGTTGTGTTTTCTTCAATATGCAACTCCATTGCATATTGTGCTCCACTTAATTTGTAGAATTGTTTGTGCATTTTGCCATGCCATGCTTCATTAAACCGGACATGCATCATACTTGGTTGTGCATCATGCCATGCTTATGTGGTGGTTGTTTACTATGTTGTGTGCTTCTTTCCGGTGTTGCTTCTTCGGGTTGGTTCCGAGAACGTCGTGTTTGTGAGGACCTGTTCGTCTACGTCCGTTTGTCTTCTTCATGGACTCGTTCTTCTTCCTTGCGGGATTTCAGGCAAGATGACCATACCCTCGAAATCACTTCTATCTTTGCTTGCTAGTTGCTCGCTCTTTTGCTATGCCTATGCTGCGATACCTACCACTTGCTTATCATGCCTCCCATATTGTTAAACCAAGCCTCTAACCCACCTTGTCCTAGCAAACCGTTGATTGGCTATGTTACCGCTTTGCTCAGCCCCTATTATAGCGTTCTTAGTTGCAGGTGAAGATTGCAGTTTGTTCCTCGTTGGAACATGGAGATGTTGTTCCTTGTTGGAACATGTTTACTTGTTGGGATATCACAAAATATCTTATTTAATTAATGCATCTATATACTTGGTAAAGGGTGGAAGGCTCGGCCTTATGCCTGGTGTTTTGTTCCACTCTTGCCGCCCTAGTTTCCGTCATATCGGTGTTATGTTCCCGGATTTTGCGTTCCTCACGCGGTTGGGTTATAATGGGAACCCCTTGACAGTTTGCTTTGAATAAAACTCCTCCAGCAAGGCCCAACCTTGGTTTTACCATTCGCCACCTAGCCTTTTTTCCCTTGGGAGTCGCGCATCCCGAGGGTCATCTTATTTTAACCCCCCCCCCCCGGGCCAGTGCTTGTCTAAGTGTTGGTCCGAACTGAGGCCACCTCGGGGAAACTTGAGGGCTGGTTTTACTCGTAGGATGTCTCATCCGGTGTTGCCCTAAGAACGAGATATGTGCAGCTCCCATCAGGATGTCGGCACATCGGGCAGCTTTGCTGGACTTATTTTACCATTGTCGAGGATGTCTTGAAGAACCGGGATACCGAGTCTGATCGGAATGTCTCAGGAGGAGGTCTATTCCTTCGTTGACCGTGAGAGCTTGTCATGGGCTAAGTTGGGACACCCCTGCAGGGATTTGAACTTTCGAAAGTCATGCCCATGGTTATGGGCAGATGGGAATTTGTTAATGTCCGGTTGTAGAAAACCTGAAGTTGACCTTAATTAAAATACATCAACCGCGTGTGTAACCGTGATGGTCTCTTTCCGGCGGAGTCCGGGAAGTGAACACGGTGTTGGAGTTATGCTTGACGTAGGTTGTTTTAGGATCACTTCTTGATCATACTTTTATCGACCGTGCTTTGCTTTCTCTTCTCGCTCTCATTTGCGTATGTTAGTCACCATATATGCTAGTCGCTTGCTGCAGCTCCACCTCATACCTTTACCTTACCCATAAGCTTAAATAGTCTTGATCGCGAGGGTGCGAGATTGCTGAGTCCCCGTGACTCACAGATACTTCCAAAACCAGCTTGCAGGTGCCGATGAGTCTGTGTAGATGATGCAACCAAGCTCAGGAGGAGCTCGATGAAGATCTTGTCCTTTGTGTTGCTTCGTTCTAGTTGATCAGTAGTGGAGCCCAGTTGGGGTCGATCGGGGACCTTTGTCGCATTTGGGGTTCTTCTTTTATTTTGGTTCCATAGTCGGACCTTGATTGTATTTGGATGATGTAATGCTTTACTCATGTATTGTGTGAAGTGGCGATTGTAAGCCAACTATGTATCTCTTTCCCTTATGTATTACATGGGTTGTGTAAAGATTACCTCACTTGCGACATTGCTTTCAATGCGGTTATGCCTCTAAGTCATGCTTCGACACGTGGGAGATATAGCCGCATCGAGGGTGTTACAAGTTGGTATTAGAGCCTTCCCGGCTCTACCCAAACAACACAAACAAGCAACAAGGATACAATCAACCACGTGCAAGGATCAAGCCATATGATGCAATGATGATATGCTATGCGGGATGCGATGCGGGATGCAAAATGCAAGATATGACAGGGAATGCATGAACCTGGCCTCAACTTGCAAAACCAAGTGTGCCACTGGAAAGATGAGATGAAATCGCTTGAAAACGATATAAAGAATGCCGGAATCGGAGTTACGGTTTGGAAATGGCAAGCGATTCAAATATGACCCCGGTCTGCGATTTTTCAGCAAGTAGGCATCTAAATGCAACGAAATGAACATGCTACATCACCCAAACATGACAACAAAATACATGGAAGGGATGCACACAAGATGCTT
The DNA here is from genome assembly GCF_018294505.1 of Triticum aestivum. Classification (NCBI taxonomy): domain Eukaryota; kingdom Viridiplantae; phylum Streptophyta; class Magnoliopsida; order Poales; family Poaceae; genus Triticum; species Triticum aestivum. The sequence goes on from NC_057803.1 coordinate 329,144,465, forward strand.
AACAAAAGTCTAGCACTGAGCTACGGCCAAATCATCCATTAACAGGTTCAAACAAGCATGGCAAAAATGCAAATGACAAACAGATCTCAGACTTAGTGAAATTAACACTTGTCTGGAATTTCAGATCAGGTAGCCCTCTTCGGACCAACAAAACTACATGCTACAGGACCTTATCATGGCAAAGTAAAGCATGGCATGGAGCTACTCAAAGAGCTTAACAAAAGTCCCTTAGTGACCTTGAGCCAAAAGGGATCAGAAAATACAATTGCAAGCATGTGAACATAGCAAAAACATAATCAGCTTTTAGACTTAGTGAAGAACTGGCACATGCTGAAATATAACTCAAGTAGGCATGTTTACGAGCTCGGTGCACTCTCTACAGAGCAAGTCATGGCAAGACAAGCATACATCCATCAAGAAAGGCACAAAATACAAGCTAGACATGGCAAGAACAATAGCATAGCATGCACGGATCAACTACAATATCACCGGCAAAATTGCAAACAAGTTGACAATCTGCCCAGATTCACAAAGTAGCAAAAGTAGAGCTCGATTGACTCAAGCTAGGGTGCTCCATAATTGCAAACAAAGACATGTATGGATAGAGCACTATAATATTAACAAAACATCCTTACTGATCATCCTCAAAAGAGGCACGGATCACTAAGAAACAACAAGAACATATGGCATCACGAGATAAACAGCTCCAGGACTTGGTGAAATCACTAAGTCCCTGAAAACAGAATTAGCAAGTGCACCACTTTGCAAGCTTGCACAAGTCACCACACACATCCTAAAAATACATGGGTTGCACCCCTGGATAGATGAAAAAACCCTTAACAAAACATATGTAGAACTCATGGGCATAGCATGCACACAATAATCATGGCAAAATTGACAAAAGTGCTAAACAGAGTAGCAAATCTGACAATTAACTCAATTAGCCCTCTTCTAACAGCATTTCGGGCATCAAGATGAACTCAAATGAAAATGATGCAATGGAACGAAATGATGTACTCTCTGAGATGAGCATTTTGATATGCTATATGCATGAATCGGAGCTACGAATGCAAAGTTACGGAGCTACGAACAGAGGCACATGGACTGGAATTTTTGGGACTTAGAGGGGGAAAAATCACCCCGAGATCTAGGGTTGCACGGAAACCGAGGCGCAGCCGGATCTCGCCGGAACAGTGCTCGCCGGCTCGGAGCTCGCCGGAGTCGATGAGGGGGGCGGCGGAGGGCGGTGGGGTCGGATCCCGGCGAGAGGAGGGCGGGGCGGCGACGGCGGTCGCTGGACTTGGCGGCGGCGGCGGCTGCTGGCCGCGGACGGGCGGTGGCGACGCCCTGCGCGCGGTGGCGGTGGAGAGGCGGCGGCGATGGCGGCGGTGGCGCGAGGCCGGTCGGCGGCGGCACGGCCAAGGAGGCGAGGCGGCTCGGGCGAGCTCCACTGGCCCATGCGCGGGCGCGGGCGGGCCGGCCACGGGCCGCGGCGGGCTAGCGGTGGAGGCGGCGAAGTGGGGCGGCGGCGCGGGACAATGGCGGAGCAGCACGTGGCGGCGGCGACGGATCCGGACGTGTCCGGCCGGACACAGAAATGTCCGCCGGCGCGAGAGGTGGCTGGATCTAGGGTTTCGTCCGTGATTCGAATGGGGGGAGATATATATAGGCATAGAGGGAGCTAGGAGAGTCCAAATGAGGTGCGGTTTTCGGCCACGTGATCGTGATCGAACGCTCTAGATGATGGAGCAGAGTTAGGTGGGTTTTGGGCCAAATTGGAGGGGTGTTGGGCTGCAACACACACGAGGCCTTTTCGGTCCCTCGGTTAACCGTTGGAGTATCAAACAAAGTCCAAATGATACGAAACTTGACAGGCGGTTTACCGGTAGTAAACCAAGGCTGCTTGGCAAGTCTCGGTCCAATCCGGAAATGTTTAATCCCCACACACGAAAGAAAGCTAGAAATGACCATCGGAGGAGAACGGAGCGCCGGAATGCAAAACGGACAACGGGGAAAATGTTCGAATGCATGAGATGAACACGTATGCAAATGCAATGCACATGATGACATGATATGAGATGCATGACAATGACACCAACACACGGGGACAAAACCCGAACCCGAGGAAATAAATATAACTTAACGCCGGAAACGGCAATAGTTGGAGTACAAATAGGGAAAGTTATATCCGGGGTGTTACAACACTCCACCACTACGAAAGGATCTCGTCCCGAGATCTAGGACTGAAAGAACGCCGGGTACTCAGAACGGAGGTGATCCTGGTGTGACCACTTGACTTTGAGAAATTTGATTGACTTGTTGCGAGTCTTGCGTTCAGTCTCTTCAAGAATAGCAACTGGGTGCTGACGATAAGAGAGATCTTCTTGGAGCTCAATGTCCTTGAAGTTGACGGTGCGGTCAGGAGTCTTGAAGCACTTTCGAAGCTGAGAGACATGGAACACGTCATGAACATTTGCAAAGTTTGAAGGAAGCTCGAGTTGATAGGCGAGGTCGCCTCTCTTGCTGACAATCTTGAAAGGTCCCACGTATATAGGGGCAAGCTTCCCTTTGATACCGAAGCGACGAGTACCTTTCATAGGAGAGACACGGAGGTAAACATGATCTCCGATCTCGAAAGCCAAATCGCGGTGCTTACTATCATAGTAGCTCTTCTGGCGGGATTGGGCTGCTTTGAGGTTATCACGAATGACTTTGCACATTTCTTCTGCCTCTGTGATTAAGTCATTACCCAAAAGCTGACGTTCACCGGTTTCAGACCAGTTGAGAGGGGTACGACACTTCCTGCCATACAGAATTTCAAATGGGGCCTTGCCCGAACTTGCTTGAAAACTGTTGGTGTAGGAGAATTCGGCATAAGGAAGACAATCCTCCCACTTCATGCCGAAGGAGATCACACAAGCCCTGAGCATATCTTCAAGAATCTGGTTGACATGCTCGACTTGACCGCTAGTTTGAGGATGGACAGCTGTGCTGAAGCGGATGTTTGTGCCCATGGCCTTCTGAAAATAATCCCAAAACTTCGAGGTAAAGATGCTGCCACGGTCTAAAGAGATCACTTGAGGAATACCGTGCAGAGAGACAATTCGAGAGGTATAGAGTTCCGCCAATTGGGATGCAGTGATCGACTCTTTGATAGGCAGAAAGTGAGCCACTTTGGTGAGTTTGACGATGACAATGAATATAGCATCATTTCCACGCTTGGACTTTGGAAACCCAGTTACGAAGTCCATTTCAATGTGGTCAAACTTCCATTCTGGAATGGCAAGAGGTTGGAGGAGACCAGCTGGCCTTTGGTGTTCTGCCTTCACTCTTCTGCAGACATCACATTCATTCACGAATTGAGCGATCTCGTGCTTCATTCGAGTCCACCAATAAGCCTGTTTAAGGTCCTGATACATCTTCGTGCTCCCAGGGTGGATGGAGAGGAGAGAATTGTGAGCCTCGTTCATGATCACTTTACGAAGGTCACCTTTGGGTGCCACAATACGATCCTCGAAGAAGAGAGTGTCCTTGTCGTCAAGGCGGTAGCACTTGTACTTGGACTGACTCTTGGCAATCCCAATCTTCACCTTTTTCACCATAGCATCAAGAAGCTGGGCTTGGCGAATCTGGTCTTCCAAGGTAGGAGAGATTTGAAGGTTGGCGAGGAAACCTTGAGGAACAACTTGCAGGTTAAGTTTGGGGAAAGCTTCACAAAGGTCGGGTTGATAAGGCTTGAGAATCAGACTGTTGCAGTAAGCTTTCCTGCTCAAAGCGTCAGCAATCACATTGGCCTTGCCTGGAGTATACTCGATACTCGGATTATACTCTTGAATCATTTCGACCCATCGAGTTTGTGTGAGGTTGAGATTAGGTTGAGTGAAGATGTACTTGAGACTCTTGTGATCAGTGAAAATGTCCACTTTTCTTCCCAATAAAAGATGACTCCAAGTCAAAAGAGCATGCACAACTGCCGCCAACGCGAGATCATGAGTGGGGTAGTTCTTCTCATTAGGCTTCAACTGGCGAGAAGTATAAGCAACAACTTTCTTCTCTTGCATCAATACTGCGCCAAGACCTTGGAGAGAGGCATCACAAAAGACCTCGTACGGTTTGGATTCATCAGGCGGAGTCAGAACTGGAGCAGTGGTCAATTTCTCTTTCAAAGTGTTGAAAGCAATATCACACTCCGGAGACCAAACGTACTTGACGTGCTTCTGGAGAAGATTAGAGAGAGGCTTCGCGATCTTGGAAAAGTTTTCAACGAATCTTCGGAAATAGCTTGCGAGACCGAGAAAACTGCGGAGTTGCTTCACGTTCTGAGGAGGTTCCCAATTCACAATTGCAGACACCTTCTCAGGATTCACGGCAATGCCCTTGGCAGAGATGATATGACCAAGATAAAGAACCTCATCGAGCCAAAACTCACACTTGGAGAACTTGGCGTAGAACTGATGTTCTCTGAGCTTATCAAGAACCAAACGCAAGTGCTTGGCATGATCTTCCTTGTTCTTCGAGAAAACCAGAATGTCGTCGAGATAGACCAAAACGAAGTCATTGGAGTAGGCGTTGAAGATGAAATTCATCATGCGTGAGAACGTCGGAGGAGCGTTGGCGAGGCCAAAAGACATGACGGTGTATTCATATGAACCAAAGCTTGTTCTGAATGCTGTCTTGGGAATATCTTCTTCACGAATGCAAATCTGGTGATAACCCATACGGAGATCAAGCTTGGAGAATACTTGGGCACCTTTGAGTTGTTCGAACAGCTCATTGATGTTGGGAAGTGGGTATTTGTTCTTGATGGTCTTCTTGTTCACTGGACGGTAATCAACACAAAGTCGGTCCGTTCCATCCTTCTTCTTCACAAAAAGAACACCACAACCCCACGGAGAAGAACTAGGCCGGATGAGACCCATTTTCTCTTGAATATCGAGTTGCTTCTTCAGCTTCTTCAACTCTTCAGGTCCGAGCTTGTAAGGACGTTTGCACACAGGTTCCATACCAGGCTCAAGATCAATTACGAATTCAACTGGCCGGTGCGGAGGCATTCCTGGGAGCTCTTCTGGAAAGACGTCTTGATATTCGCAAACGACTGGAATTTGAGAGATGGCATCCAATTCACCCTTCTCATTGAGAGAAAACAGACGGATAGTATTATCCCGAGCGGCAAAGACAATAACATCCAAATGAGGTGCGGTTTTCGGCCACGTGATCGTGATCGAACGCTCTAGATGATGGAGCAGAGTTGGGTGGGTTTTGGGCCAAATTGGAGGGGTGTTGGGATGCAACACACGCGAGGCCTTTTCGGTCCCTCGGTTAACCGTTGGAGTATCAAACGAAGTCCAAATGATACGAAACTTGACAGGCGGTTTACCGGTAGTAAACCAAGGCCGCATGGCAAGTCTCGGTCCAATTCGGAAATGTTTAATCCCTACACACGAAAGAAAGCTAGAAATGACCACCGGAGGAGAACGGAGCGCCGGAATGCAAAACGGACAACGGGGAAAATGTTCGAATGCATGAGACGAACACGTATGCAAATGCAATGCACATGATGACATGATATGAGATGCATGAAAATGACACCAACACACGGAGACAAAACCCGAACCCGAGGAAATAAATATAACTTAACATCGGAAACGGCAAGAGTTGGAGTACAAATAGGGAAAGTTATATCCGGGGTGTTACAGGAGCCCCATTGCTTGATCGTTTTTAGCAGCCGTTGTTGAGTCTAGAAAAAAATGTTTTGAGTCATTTAGGAATTATATATCGGAGAGTTTAGGAATTCTTTTTACTCCGCAGTCTCTTCATCGCTCTGGTAAGGCATCCTGACATAGAGTGTTGACTCTTCTCTTCTCAAATTTCACTAAAAAAAATTTAGGATCACGCGGGTATCTTGGAATCGTTCCGATGGTTTTATGACGAGAACATTGTCTTGGTGCCTCCTGTCAGGGGTTTTGTGGAAGTGTCCCGGGGAGTTGAGCTCTGAGGTGTTGTCGTCATAATTTTATCGTTGCACTTCTGGAATATCTGAGTTTAGTTTCACCGACATCGAAAATCTCTTTTATGCAGTTCGTTGGTGAGATAACCTCGACGCCACCCAGTACTGGGGTGGGAGTTCAGGAGTATTTCCATAACTTGTATAACGGATGCTTTTCGAAGGTTGAGGTAGACGATTTCCAAAGGTTTCTTGGTTATGTGTTGAAGGATGGATACAGCTGGATGTAGGATTTGTTAGTTTTGGGTGAGATATTATGCTTCCCCTATATCCCCAACACCTGATTGCATAACTGGAAAGGTTCGGGAGTTTATAAGTGGGAATTCAAGTAGCTCTTAGGATATCTTTCTGACAGATGTATGATTTGAAATTTGGGTTCGACGTCTAGTGGTCCGCCTATTCACGGTCGGTTTTACAGTGGTCTCGTTGTGTCTTAAAGAGTCCTTGGCTATGCCGACTCGGGGACACTTCGTATGTCATGTGCACTGCCTTGTACATGATGGTGTTGTACGATCGAGCCCGTGTAGGCCCCACCACGAAAACTTCAGATGAAATCTCTATCATATGTTTGTTCTGGCTTATTCTGCAAGCCAATCCTTTGTTTTTGGTTTTGAGTTGTGGTATTCGAGTTGCTTCGAAGTCAAATGTTGATTCCATACCTTTTCCAAGTGGTGTTCTCATACTCCGATGTGAATACTAATCCTTCTTGATAATTGAGATTGTCTTGTCAATCCTTTTCAACCGGTGTGTCTCTCTTCAAGTGGGTCAAATCTTGTCAATTTTCGCGAGATCAATTATCAGTCCTTCTCAACGTTGTTTGTTTCATCTGCCCTCAAGTTGCCTTTGTTTTTTTCCCACCCACCCACCCCTTTTTCTTCAAGGATTCAGATTTCTTAATCACTATCCATTTTATTGATGGAAGTCCCTCCGTTCTATTTCCTTCATGTTCTTATCTGGTGATTCCCATGAAGATACTAACGGAGCTTCTAGCTCATCATTCTTCGTTTCTTTTATCTTCTCTGGTGGTTTCAAGTCAAGCTTTATTGATCTTACCCTTTCCTCATTTCAATGCCTTCTCATACCGGTGCACCTCATAATAATTCACTTCTCACTATTCTTTTGTTCCGGCATGCTCAAGCTTTCTCAAAAGGCTCGTCTTGTCATCCAAGATCCTTTCAACCTAGTTCGAGGTTGTTATCTTATTCAAGCCATTTAATTCAACCGGTGCAATATCTCTTTTTCAAGTAATCGCTCAACGGTGTTTCTTTTGAGTGGGCCCTAACCTACAGGTCTTTTCCCAGGATCTTACCTGACTCTTCTTATTTCTCGGGGATATCCTTAAAGTTCTTGTCAAAGTTTGACGTAAGAACGAATTATCATAAGTCTTATGTTTTCTCCAAGATCTGTCGAATTCTTTTCATCATTGGCTTAACCTTTCCATTCTTCATTCCGGAGTGCCTCAATAATTATTCTTGGTGGTGTACTCATCGTCATTCTCGGATGTTGAAGACCGAAGAAGAGTTTCTCTTTAATCTTGCTCTTTTCTCTTCAAGATTCGTGATTCTAGCTTGTTGCCATCCTCTCGTAATTGTCTTGATCGTGAGAATTCTTTTCACCTATCCGGAGCAATTCAAGATTCTGCTAAGTTTGATTATCCGGAGGCCATCATTTCAGGATTATTCATTCTCAGCTTTCAGCTATCATTCTCCAATTTTACCGGTGTTTCGCTCAAGTGATCTTTAATCGGCTCATGATCTCTTCGTTCTCTTTTATGTAAATTCCCCTCAAGTATCTTCATTTGTTCTCTAATTCTTCCCGGTCTCTTCCTTATCTTTTCTTTGTCCATTCTAATTCTTACGGTGGTTTGCTCAAGATTCTTCTTCCTTCATTTATCATATCAATTTATTCGTTGTTTCAATTCTACCGGTGGGTCGTTCGAGATTTTCTCAAGTTATCGATATCTCTTTTAATCCTGTCCACGAGAATAAGAAATATGTCAAATCTGTTGATTGTCATCAACTTAATTGATGAAGGATAAGCATAATGTAATTCCTATTCTTGTTTCATCAAGTTTATTCAATTTCTTTTCCAGAGTGGTTCATCATATCACATTCTTAGTTCGAGTTGCTTATCTTTTTGTTTCCGGAGTTCCATGTTTTCCGCATTATATCATCATGAGGATCCATATAAATCATTACAAGGTTTCACCTTGTGTTTTCAACTTCTCTTTCTTTTCGTTATCTTTTGTTTACCGGAGTTCTTCTTGAAGGTTCTACATGATGGTTCATAAAGGATTTAATTCCTTCTTGAAGTGTTCATCAAGATTCTTTTTAGATGAGCTCAAGCATTCTTCATCTTGCAATCCGGAGTGCAATTCTTCCTTCCGTATCAATAGAGGTGGTATTATATCATTCTTGATAATTTGAGTTCATGTTTCATGATTCACATGTTGTCAAGAATGAGGTATTTAAACCCATCACTTTATTCATTGGAATTATCCTGGGTTATATTCCACCTAAAGCTTTCCTTTAAGGATTGTCGCTCTTATGGTGTTTATCAATGATCCAAGTTCTTCATTTATCCTCCTTGTGAAATAAGTTTCTCGTCTCCTCGTTCATATCAATCCAATTCTTCTTTCCGTGGGTGGCAGGTTGTCACCTCATAATTTGAGATGTACTCCATAAGATCTTATCAAGCGTATTCTTTTCGTTGTTGGTTTTCCAACAACTCCATTCTACCATTTGTTGTAAGCGTGCTCCCTCAAGATCTTGTTTCCCTTTGTTCTCTACCAGGAAATGAAAGGGGCTCGCCCCTGATGCCATGGCCGCCGGCGACCGAAGCCGCCCTGTGTCCTCTCCTTGTTGGGTTTCGTAGTAATTTCAAAAAATTTCCTACGCACACGCAAGATCATGTGATGCATAGCAATGAGAGGGGAGAGTGTTGTCTACGTACCCACGCAGACCGACTGCGGAAGCGTTGACGCAACATAGAGGAAGTAGTCGTACGTCTTCCCGATCCGACCGATCAAGCACCGAAACTACGGTACCTCCGAGTTCGAGCACACGTTCAGCTCGATGACGATCCCTGGACTCCGATCCAGCAAAGTGTCGGGGAAGAGTTCCATTAGCACGACGGCGTGGTGATGATCTTGATGTACTACAGCAGCAGGGCTTCGCCTAAACTCCGCTACAGTATTATCGAGGATTATGGTGGCTGGGGGCACCGCACACGGCTAAGGAATAGATCACGTGGATCAACTTGTGTGTTTCTGGGGTGCCTCTGCCTCAGTATATAAAGGACTAGAGGGGGGAGGCTGGCCAGCCAAGGTGTGGCGCGCCAGGAGAGTCCTACTCCCTCTGGGAGTAGGATTCCCCCCCCCCCCCAATCCTAGTTGGAATAGGATTCACGGAGGGGGGAAAAGGGAGAGGGGGGTCGGCCACCTCTCCTAGTCCTAATAGGACTAGGGGAAGGGGGAGGCGCGCAGCCCATGTAGGGCTGCCTCTTCTCTTTTCCACTAAGGCCCATCATGGCCCATTTAGCTCCCAGGGGGTTCCGGTAACCTCCCGGTACTCCGATAAAATCCCGATTTCACCCGGAACACTTCCGATATCCAAACATAGGCTTCCAATATATCAATCTTTATGTCTCAACCATTTCGAGACTCCTCGTCATGTCCGTGATCACATCCGGGACTCCGAACAACCTTCGGTACATCAAAATGCATAAACTCATAATATAACTGTCATCGTAACCTTAAGCGTGCGGACCCTACGGGTTCGAGAACAATGTAGACATGACCGAGACACGTCTCCGGTCAATAACCAATAGCGGGACCTGGATGCCCATATTGGCCCCTACATATTCTACGAAGATCTTTATCGGTCAGACCGCATAACAACATACGTTGTTCCCTTTATCATCGGTATGTTACTTGCCCGAGATTCGATCGTCGGTATCCAATACCTAGTTCAATATCGTTACCGGCAAGTCTCTTTACTCGTTCTATAATACATCATCCCGCAACTAACTCATTAGTTGCAATGCTTGCAAGGCTTATGTGATGTGCATTACCGAGAGGGCCCAGAGATACCTCTCCGACAGTCGGAGTGACAAATCCTAATCTCGAAATACGCCAACCCAACATGTACCTTTGGAGACACCTGTAGTACTCCTTTATAATCACCCAGTTACGTTGTGACGTTTGGTAGTACCCAAAGTGTTCCTCCGGTAAACGGGAGTTGCATAATCTCATAGTTATAGGAACATGTATAATTCATGAAGAAAGCAATAGCAACATACTAAATGATCGGGTGCTAAGCTAATGGAATGGGTCATGTCAATCAGATCATTCTCTTAATGATGTGATCCCGTTAATCAAATAACAACTCATTGTTTATGGTTAGGAAACATAACCATCTTTGATTAACGAGCTAGTCAAGTAGAGGCATACTAGGGACACTTTGTTTGTCTATGTATTCACACATGTATTATGTTTCCGGTTACTACAATTCTAGCATGAATAATAAACATTTATCATGATTATAAGGAAATAAATAATAACTTTATTATTGCCTCTAGGACATATTTCCTTCAGTCTCCCACTTGCACTAGAGTCAATAATCTAGATTACACCGTAATGATTCTAACACCCATGGAGCCTTGGTGATGATCATGTTTTGCTCGTGGAAGAGGCTTAGTCAATGGGTCTGCAACATTCAGATTCGTATGTATCTTGCAAATCTCTATGTCTCCCACCTGGACTAGATCCCGGATGGAATTGAAGCGTCTCTTGATGTGTTTGGTTCTCTTGTGAAATCTGGATTCCTTTTCCAAGGCAATTGCACCAGTATTGTCACAAAAGATTTTCATTGGACCCGATGCACTAGGTATGACACCTAGATCGGATATGAACTCCTTCATCCAGACTCCTTCGTTCGCTGCTTCCGAAGCAGCTATGTACTCCGCTTCACATGTAGATCCCGCTACAACGCTTTGTTTAGAACTGCACCAACTGACAGCTCCACCGTTTAATGTAAACACGTATCCGGTTTGCCATTTAGAATCGTCCGGATCAGTGTCAAAGCTTGCATCAACGTAACCTTTTACGGTGAGCTCTTTGTCACCTCCATATTCGAGAAACATATCCTTAGTCCTTTTCATGTATTTCAGTATGTTCTTGACCGCTATCCAGTGATCCACTCCTGGATTACTTTGGTACCTCCCTGCTAGACTTATAGCAAGGCACACATCAGGTCTGGTACACAGCATTGCATACATGATAGATCCTATCGCTGATGCACAGGGAACATCTTTCATATTCTCTCTATCTTCTACAGTGGTCGGGCATTGAGTCTTACTCAATTTCACACCTTGTAACACAGGCAAGAATCCTTTCTTTGCTTGATCCATTTTGGACTTCTTCAAAATTTTGTCAAGGTATGTTGTTTGTGAAAGTCCAATTAAGCGTCTTGATCTATCTCTATAGATCTTAATGCCTAATATGTAAGCAGCTTCACCGAGGTCTTTCATTGAAAAACTCTTATTCAAGTATCCCTTTATGCTATCCAGAAATTCTATATCATTTCCAATCAATAATATGTCATCCACATATAATATCAAAAATGCTACAGAGCTCCCACTCACTTTTTTGTAAATACAGGCTTCTCCAAAAGTCTGTATAAAACCAAATGCTTTGATCACACTATCAAAACATTTATTCCAACTCCGAGAGGCTTGCACCAGTCCATAAATGGATCGCTGGAGCTTGCACACTTTGTTAGCTCCCTTTGGATCGACAAAACCTTCTGGCTGCATCATATACAACTCTTCTTCCAGAAATCCATTCAGGAATGCAGTTTTGACATCCATCTGCCAAATTTCATAATTATGAAATGCGGCAATTGCTAACATGATTCGGACAGACTTAAGCATCGCTACGGGTGAGAAGGTCTCATCGTAGTCAATCCCTTGAACTTGCCGAAAACCTTTCGCGATGAGTCGAGCTTTGTAGACAGTAATATTACCGTCAGCGTCAGTCTTCTTCTTGAAGATCCATTTATTCTCAATTGCTTGCCGATCATCGAGCAAGTCAACCAAAGTCCATACTTTGTTCTCATACATGGATCCCATCTCAGATTTCATGGCTTCAAGCCACTTTGCGGAATCTGGGCTCACCATCGCTTCTTCATAGTTCGTAGGTTCATCATGATCTAGTTGCATGACTTCCAGAACGGGATTACCGTACCACTCTGGTGCGGATCTTACTCTGGTTGATCTACAAGGTTCAGTAGTATCTTGTTCTAAAGTTTCATGATCATCATCATTAGCTTCCTCACTAACTGGTGTAGGTGTCACAGAAACAGTTTTCTATGATGCACTACTTTCCAATAAGGGAGCAGGTACAGTTACCTCGTCAAGTTCTACTTTCCTCCCACTCACTTCTTTCGAGAGAAACTCCTTCTCCAGAAAGTTTCCGAATTTAGCAACAAAAGTCTTGCCTTCGGATCTGTGATAGAAGGTGTATCCAATAGTTTCCTTTGGATATCCTATGAAGACACATTTCTCCGATTTGGGTTCGAGCTTATCAGGTTGAAGCTTTATCACATAAGCGTCGCAGCCCCAAACTTTCAGAAATGACAACTTTGGTTTCTTGCCAAACCACAGTTCATAAGGTGTTGTCTCAACGGATTTTGATGGTGCCCTATTTAACGTGAATGCGGCCGTCTCTAGAGCGTATCCCCAAAATGATAGCGGTAAATCAGTAAGAGACATCATAGATCGCACCATATCCAGTAAAGTACGATTACGACATTCGGACACACCATTACGCTGTGGTGTTCCGGGTGGCGTGAGTTGCGAAACTATTCCACATTGTTTTAAATGTACACCAAACTCGTAACTCAAATATTCTCCTCCACGATCAGATCGTAGGAATTTTATTTTCTTGTTACGATGATTTTCAACTTCACTCTGAAATTCTTTGAACTTTTCAAATGTTTCAGACTTATGTTTCATTAAGTAGATATACCCATATCTGCTTAAGTCATCTGTGAAGGTGAGAAAATAACGATATCCGCCACGAGCCTCAACATTCATCGGACCACATACATCTGGATGTATGATTTCCAATAAATCTGTTGCTCTCTCCATAGTACCGGAGAACGGTGTTTTTGTCATCTTACCCATAAGGCACGGTTTGCAAGTACCAAGTGATTCATAATCAAGTGGTTCCAAAAGTCCATCAGTATGGAGTTTCTTCATGCGCTTTACATCGATATGACCTAAACGGCAGTGCCACAAATAAGTTGCACTATCATTATCAACTCTGCATCTTTTGGTTTCAACATTATGAATATGTGTATTACTACTATCAAGATTCAATAAGAATAGACCACTCTTCAAGGGTGCATGACCATAAAAGATATTACTCATATAAATAGAACAACCATTATTCTCTGATTTAAATGAATAACCGTCTCGCATTAAACAAGATCCAGATATAATGTTCATGCTCAACGCTGGCACCAAATAACAATTATTTAGGTCTAATACCAATCCCGAAGGTAGATGTAGAGGTAGCGTGCCGACCGCGATCACATCGACTTTGGAACCGTTTCCCACGCGCATCATCACCTCGTCCTTAGCCAATCTTCGCTTAATCCGTAGTCCCTGTTTTGAGTTGCAAATATTAGCAACAGAACCAGTATCAAATACCCAGGTGCTACTGCGAGCATTGGTAAGGTACACATCAATAACATGTATATCACATATACCTTTGTTCACCTTCCCATCCTTCTTATCCACCAAATACTTGGGGCAGTTCCGCTTCCAGTGACCAGTCTGCTTGCAGTAGAAGCACTCAGTTTCAGGCTTAGGTCCAGACTTGGGTTTCTTCTCTTGAGCAGCAACTTGCTTGCTGTTCTTCTTGAAGTTCCCCTTCTTCTTCCCTTTGCCCTTTTTCTTGAAACTAGTGGTCTTATTGACCATCAACACTTGATGCTCCTTCTTGATTTCTACCTCCGCAGCTTTCAGCATTGCGAAGAGCTCGGGAATAGTCTTGTTCATCCCTTGCATATTATAGTTCATCACGAAGCTCTTGTAGCTTGGTGGCAGTGATTGGGGAATTCTGTCAATGACGCAATCATCTGGAAGATTAACCCCCAATTGAATCAAGTGATTATTATACCCAGACATTTTGAGTATATGCTCATTGACGGAACTGTTCTCTTCAATCTTGCAGCTATAGAACTTATTGGAGACTTCATATCTCTCAATCTGGGCATTTGCTTGAAATATTAACTTCAACTCCTGGAACATCTCATATGCTCCATGACGTTCAAAACGTCGTTGAAGTCCCGATTCTAAGCCGTAAAGCATGGCACACTGAACTATCGAGTAGTCATCAGCTTTGCTCTGCCAGACGTTCATAACATCTGGTGTTGCTCCAGCAGCAGGCCTGGCACCCAGCGGTGCTTCCAGGACGTAATTCTTCTGTGCAGCAATGAGGATAATCCTCAAGTTACGGACCCAGTCCGTGTAATTGCTACCATCATCTTTCAACTTTGCTTTCTCAAGGAACGCATTAAACTTCAACGGAACAACAGCACGAGCCATCTATCTACAATCAACATAAACAAGCAAGATACTATTAGGGACTAAGTTCATGATAAATTTAAGTTCAATTAATCATATTACTTAAGAACTCCCACTTAGATAGACATCCCTCTAATCCTCTAAGTGATCACGTGATCCAAATCAACTAAACCATGTCCGATCATCACGTGAGATGGAGTAGTTTCATTGGTGAACATCATTATGTTGATCATATCTACTATATGATTCATGCTCGACCGTTCGGTCTCCGTGTTTCGAGGCCATATCTGTATATGCTTGGCTCATCAAGTATAACCTGAGTACTCCGCGTGTGCAACTATTTTGCACCCGTTGTATTTGAACGTAGAGCCTATCACACCCGATCATCACGTGGTGTCTCAGCACGAAGAACTTTCGCAACGGTGCATACTCAGGGAGAACACTTCTTGATAATTTAGTGAGAGATCATCTTATAATGCTACCGTCAATCAAAGCAAGATAAGATGCATAAAAAGATAAACATCACATGCAATCAATATAAGTGATATGATATGGCCATCATCATCTTGTGCCTGTGATCTCCATCTCCGAAGCACCGTCATGATCACCATCGTCACTGGCGCGACACCTTGATCTCCATCGTAGCATCGTTGTTGTCTTGCCAATCTTATGCTTCCACGACTATCGCTACCGCTTAGTGATAAAGTAAAGCATTACATCGCGATTGCATTGCATACAATAAAGCGACAACCATATGGCTCCTGCCAGTTGCCGATAACTCGGTTACAAAACATGATCATCTCATACAACAAAATTCAGCATCATGCCTTGACCATATCACATCACAACATGCCCTGCAAAAACAAGTTAGACGTCCTCTACTTTGTTGTTGCAAGTCTTACGTGGCTGCTACGGGCTTAAGCAAGAACCAATCTCACCTACGCATCAAAACCACAACGATAGTTTGTCAAATAGACTCCGTTTTAACCTTCGCAAGGACCGGGCGTAGCCATACTCGGTTCAACTAAAGTTGGAGAGACAGTCGCCCGCAAGCCACCTATGTGCAAAGCACGTCGGGGGAACCGGTCTCACGTAAGTGTACGCGTAATGTTGGTCCGAGTCGTCTCGTCCAACAATGCCGCCGAACAAAAGTATGACATGCTGGTAGGCACTATGACTTATATCGCCCACAACTCACTTGTGTTCTACTCGTGCATATAACATCAACATAAATAACCTAGGCTCGGATGCCACTGTTGGGTTTCGTAGTAATTTCAAAAAAATTCCTACGCACACGCAAGATCATGTGATGCATAGCAACGAGAGGGGAGAGTGTTGTCTACGTACCCACGCAGACCGACTGCGGAAGCGTTGACGCAACATAGAGGAACTAGTCGTACGTCTTCCCGATCCGACCGATCAAGCACCGAAACTACAGTACCTCCGAGTTCGAGCACACGTTCAGCTCGATGACGATCCCCGGACTCCGATCCAGCAAAGTGTCGGGGAAGAGTTCCGTCAGCACGACGGCGTGGTGACGATCTTGATGTACTACAGCAGCAGGGCTTCGCCTAGACTCCGCTACAGTATTATCGAGGATTATGGTGGCTAGGGGCACCGCACACGGCTAAGGAATAGATCACGTGGATCAGCTTGTGTGTTTCTGGGGTGCCTCTGCCTCAGTATATAAAGGACTAGAGGGGGGAGGCTGGCCGGCAAAGGTGTGGCGCGCCAGGAGAGTCCTACTCCCTCTGGGAGTAGGATTCCCCCCCCCCCAATCCTAGTTGGAATAGGATTCGCGGAGGGGGGAAAAGGGAGAGGGGGGGACGGCCACCTCTCCTAGTCCTAATAGGACTAGGGGAAGGGGGAGGCGCGCAGCCCATGTAGGGCTGCCTCTTCTCTTTTCCACTAAGGCCCATCATGGCCCATTTAGCTCCCGGGAGGTTCCGGTAACCTCCCGGTACTCCGGTAAAATCCCGGTTTCACCCGGAACACTTCCGATATCCAAACATAGGCTTCCAATATATCAATCTTTATGTCTCGACCATTTCGAGGCTCCTCGTCATGTCCGTGATCACATCCGGGACTCCGAACAACCTTCGGTACATCAAAATGCATAAACTCATAATATAACTGTCATCGTAACCTTAAGCGTGCGGACCCTACGGGTTCGAGAACAATGTAGACATGACCGAGACACGTCTCCGATCAATAACCAATAGCGGGACCTGGATGCCCATATTGGCTCCTACATATTCTACGAAGATCTTTATCGGTCAGACCGCATAACAACATACGTTGTTCCCTTTGTCATCGGTATGTTACTTGCCCGAGATTCGATCATCGGTATCCAATACCTAGTTCAATCTCGTTACCGGCAAGTCTCTTTACTCGTTCTGTAATACATCATCCCGCAACTAACTCATTAGTTGCAATGCTTGCAAGGCTTATGTGATGTGCATTACCGAGAGGGCCCAGAGATACCTCTCCGAGAGTCGGAGTGACAAATCCTAATCTCGAAATACGCCAACCCAACATGTACCTTTGGAGACACCTGTAGTACTCCCTTATAATCACCCAGTTACGTTGTGACGTTTGGTAGTACCCAAAGTGCTCCTCCGATAAACGGGAGTTGCATAATCTCATAGTTATAGGAACATGTATAAGTCATGAAGAAAGCAATAGCAACATACTAAACGATCGGGTGCTAAGCTAATGGAATGGGTCATGTCAATCAGATCATTCTCTTAATGATGTGATCCCGTTAATCAAATAACAACTCATTGTTTATGGTTAGGAAACATAACCATCTTTGATTAACGAGCTAGTCAAGTAGAGGCATACTAGTGACACTTTGTTTGTCTATGTATTCACACATGTATTATGTTTCCGGTTAATACAATTCTAGCATGAATAATAAACATTTATCATGATTATAAGGAAATAAATAATAACTTTATTATTGCCTCTAGGGCATATTTCCTTCACTCCTTCCCGTCCTTGCCGTCCCTGTGGCCTGACCGCGCTCCCGCACATGGCGCCCACGACGCCCTCCTCCGGCTCGACCCCGCTCGCCGAGCTCCCTGCCGCACCGGAGTTCTGCCACTTCCTTTCCCTCCAACACCGCCAGGCCTCGTCGCTGGAGTCCCGTGCATTGTCGTTCCGGTTGACTGGGTCCACTGTTGCGCCTTCCTTTTGAGGGAGATGAGCGACGCGACCTGGAGCCTGCATCCCTCCCTCGCGTTGACTGCAGCCTCGATCCGAGCCAGCATGGACGAGCGCCAGAACCCAGCTTCCCCTGCCTCGCCCACGGGCTTCTTCGTTCGATCCAACCGCCCCTGCCCGTTGACCTCCACGCCCGTGTGGACCAAGTCCAACCGCAGAACGCTGCGACCCAGCGCACCAAGCCGCAGCCAGCCCATCCAGCCGCTACATCTACTGGGCCGAGCCCATGGGTGACCTTCCCCAGCTCCCCCAGATTTGGCCCGTTTCTTTTTTTTCTTCCTTAGCTGCGATTTTATCAATTTCCAGGGATTTGCACTTTTGCAGATAGGCCCCTAAACTTCATGCATATAATAACTTAATAACCGTGCATCGGATTAAAACAATATATATATATATATATGAAACTTGCTTAGAATTTTGTCTAGTATTATAATATGTCATTTTCACCCATGTTTAAAATGTTTAAAATGTTGTTTGTTTTAATTTGCTTAAATAACTTGCTAAAACGGTTTAATTGATAACTATTTAACCATAGCTCCGAATTAAATAAATTATATATGTAAATGGGGTAGAAAAATGCCTAGTTTAACATGGTGTACTTGTTTTGCATGTTTAACAACCCTAAAATTATGTTTAGGGCAGAACAGTACCAAATCTATAATATGCATATGGGGATTTACCGGAATTGTTGTTCGTTGCTTCCGGCCTCATTTAAACTTGACTAGATAGGTAGTTTTATTTTGATTCCCCTCTTGCCATGTTTAACAACATTTAATATTGTTGGGTACATAAACGAGAGAGAACTAAATAAGTCATGTGGTGTTTTCTTCAATATGCAACTCCGTTGCATATTGTGCTCCACTTAATTTGTAGAATTGTTTGTGCATTTTGCCATGCCATGCTTCATTAAACCGGACATGCATCATACTTGGTTGTGCATCATGCCATGCTTATGTGGTGGTTGTTTACTATGTTGTGTGCTTCTTTCCGGTGTTGCTTCTTCGGGTTGGTTCTGAGAACGTCGTGTTTGTGAGGACCCGTTCGTCTACGTCCGTTTATCTTCTTCATGGACTCGTTCTTCTTCCTTGCGGGATTTCAGGCAAGATGACCATACCCTCGAAATCACTTCTATCTTTGCTTGCTAGTTGCTCGCTCTTTTGCTATGCCTATGCTGCGATACCTACCACTTGCTTATCATGCCTCCCATATTGTTAAACCAAGCCTCTAACCCACCTTGTCCTAGCAAACCGTTGATTAGCTATGTTACCGCTTTGCTCAGCCCCTATTATAGCGTTGTTAGTTGCAGGTGAAGATTGCAGTTTGTTCCTCGTTGGAACATGGAGATGTTGTTCCTTGTTGGAACATGTTTACTTGTTGGGATATCACAATATATCTTATTTAATTAATGCATCTATATACTTGGTAAAGGATGGAAGGCTCGGCCTTATGCCTGGTGTTTTGTTCCACTCTTGCCGCCCTAGTTTCCGTCATATCGGTGTTATGTTCCCGGATTTTGCGTTCCTCACGCGGTTGGGTTATAATGGGAACCCCTTGACAGTTTGCTTTGAATAAAACTCCTCCAGCAAGGCCCAACCTTGGTTTTACCATTCGCCACCTAGCCTTTTTTCCCTTGGGAGTCACACATCCCGAGGGTCATCTTATTTTAACCCCCCCCCCCCCCCGGGCCAGTGCTTGTCTAAGTGTTGGTCCGAACTGAGTAGACTGCGGGGCCACCTCGGGGAAACTTAAGGGCTGGTTTTACTAGTAGGATGTCTCATCCGGTGTTGCCCTGAGAACGAGATATGTGCAGCTCCCATCAGGATGTCGGCACATCGGGCAGCTTTGCTGGACTTGTTTTACCATTGTCAAGGATGTCTTGAAGAGCCGGGATACCGAGTCTGATCGGAATGTCTCGGGAGGAGGTCTATTCCTTCGTTGACCGTGAGAGCTTGTCATGGGCTAAGTTGGGACACCTCTACAGGGATTTGAACTTTCGAAATCCGTGCTCGCGGTTATGGGCAGATGGGAATTTGTTAACGTCCGGTTGTAGAAAACCTGAAGTTGACCTTAATTAAAATACATCATCCGCGTGTGTAACCGTGATGGTCTCTTTCCGGCGGAGTCCGGGAAGTGAACACGGTGTTGGAGTTATGCTTGACGTAGGTTGTTTTAGGATCACTTCTTGATCATACTTTTATCGACCGTGCTTTGCTTTCTCTTCTCGCTCTCATTTGCGTATGTTAGCCACCATATATGCTAGTCGCTTGCTGCAGCTCCACCTCATACCTTTACCTTACCCATAAGCTTAAATAGTCTTGATCGCGAGGGTGCAAGATTGCTGAGTCCCCATGACTCACAGATACTTCCAAAACCAGCTTGCAGGTGCCGATGAGTCCGTGCAGATGACGCAACCAAGCTCAGGAGGAGCTCGATGAAGATCTTGTCCTTTGTGTTGCTTCGTTCTAGTTGATCAGTAGTGGAGCTCAGTTGGGGTCGATCGGGGACCTTTGTCGCATTTGGGGTTCTTCTTTTATTTTGGTTCCGTAGTCGGACCTTGATTGTATTTGGATGATGTAATGCTTTACTCATGTATTGTGTGAAGTGGCGATTGTAAGCCAACTATGTATCTCTTTCCCTTATGTATTACATGGGTTGTGTAAAGATTACCTCACTTGCGACATTGCTTTCAATGTGGTTATGCCTCTAAGTCGTGCTTCGACACGTGGGAGATGTAGCCACATCGAGGGTGTTACAACAAGCTTCTCCACCTCGGCATCTTTGCCACGAAGTGTGGCGGCGAGCTTCTCCTCGTGTGCGGCAAGATCCTCCTCCTAGGAGTTCAGCGCAGCCTCGCGCTGGGTCCGAACGGCCTCGGCGGCCTCGGCCGAGTTCTTCACCACCTCCAGACCTTTCTTGACGTCGGCAAGCTTCATGGTAAACTCCACGTCGCGCCTGACCTGCTCGTCCTGGGCCGCCTTGAATTTCTCGTGGGCCTCGCAGAACCAATCTCGCGCTTCGGCGACGTGCTCCTGGAGGTCCGCCTCCGCCTTCTCCACCACCGCCATCCTAGACTCAACCTTGTCCAGGCGGGCGTGGTGGAGCTCTTGGAGCTTCCGGAAGCTGGCGCCCATGGCGTGGAGGAGCCACACTTCCCGCGAATTGCCGCTACCAACGATTGGCTCGTCAACGACTTCGAGCCCGTCGAACACCTCTCCTTCAACAGGCGTCCTGGTGCTCGACGCGCCCGGAAGGTGGACGAACAAGTCGTCGCTCACCCTCAGGTACTTGCCAGAGCCAGAAGCAGCAGAGGAGGAAGGCCGGTCACTAGCCTCCTCCTCCTCCGTCTCCCCGGCAAGCCCCTTGCCGGCCTCTTCAGTGGCAGCCTTGTCGGCCTCCCCGGAAGGCTCCTCGGCGGCCTCCTCGACAGCGTCCTTGGCGGCCTCCTCGGTGGCGACCTTCTCGGCGGCCTTGGCCACACCCTCGGCGACGGCGTCCACGTCCTCTGGGTCCACTGAGGAATCTGGGCGCCTAAGACAGGGGTGAGCCAAAGCCAAGACCAAGAACCGAAAAGAAGAAGAAGCAGGGACCAAACGGCGAACGACCTACTGGTGCCGACACCCGGCTGGGAAACGGAAGTCCCCTCTCCGCCAACATTTGGCGTCAAGGCAAATCCATCGACGCCCAAGTTCTCTTCCTCCTCCTCCATGTGTGTGGGCTCGGTGATTGGCGCCCTTGTCGGGAACGTCCCTCGGGGCGGCGTGGTCGATGGGGGCAGCGTGTTGGGAGTAGCCCCCTATGGCTCCTCCTCCTGCTGCTCCCCTCCTGCACACCTAGCAAGGTCAGCACCAAAGTGTCGCGCCCCTGACTCGTGTCGAAGAGAGAAGAATGACGAACTTACACTGGGGGCTTTGCCGGGGGCTGCTGTCCGGGCTGCTTAATGCCACCAAGGGCACCCTCGAAGTACCAGCCGGGGGCTGGCCACCCGCCGAGGCCTTGGCCCTTTTTGCTCTCTGGGCCAGCGTCTCCGCGTCCCTGCAAATATGAAGACAAGTCAAGATCAGTAACGCAGGTTGGGGAGGCAGATATAATGGGGAGGAACCGGATGCTTACTCATCGTCCTCCTCCTCCTTTGTTGTCTTCCTCTTCCTCCTCGAACTGAGGGATCCATAATCAAAGGTGATCCCCGCGCTGATGTTCGCCGGAGGAGGGGAGGGAGGCGGCGTCTGGGCACGCTTGGATGAAGAAGGAGCGGCCGTCTTCTTCTTCACTGCGACCTTCACTGGCTCTTTCGCCGCCGCGGCCCTCGTGTGGGGCCGGGACCCCTCCGAGATCAGCTGCAGCTACGCAGGCCTGCGGGGCCGGACCGTCTCACCGGAACTGGCCCGCCACAAGACTCGCCCCCTCCCCGTAGGTGGCGTCGGTTCTGCGGTCTCGACCTCCTCCGACGACGACTCGCCGGTCACATCCTCAACCAAAGGAGCCTCGGTGCCGGCGCTGCTGGCTCCCCGGCGGCCGCCGCCCGCCGGGCGAGCTCCTCCTCCTCCGCAGCCGTCGCGGCCTTGTCCTCCACACCGCCAGCGCTACCGGCCTCCCTGGCAAGTTGTGCCTCCCTCACCCTGGTGGCGATGTAGTCCAGCTCCGCCTGGGTGGTGTCCATGACAAGAAGTTGCTCGGCGTCGGCATCGATGTACCCCTCGTGCAGGGTGTCAAAGAACTGCTGCACTTTGACGTCCTCCGGCTCCTTCCAGCTCGGGTCGAGGCCATGCGCGTTGCAGTCCGGCATCATGGCAATGATCTTGGACCGACGCAAATTGTTGCACAACGGGACCACCCCATTGGCAGCTTGAACAACGGCCCCTTGAGGACCTTGCCGGCCTTTGCGACGGTCCGCTCAACCTCGCCGTCACGACCCACGTCAAGCTGGAAGAGCCGCTGGCAGAAATGGGCGTGCGCCATCACCGTAAAGTTGTGGTTGAGACCGGGGCGGAGTCGCATGATGTCAGTGGGGTTCATGAAGAGCCAGGCTGGCCTCCCCTTGTCATGCAACGGAGCAATCCGGCGGCGGATGAAATCCGCCCAGATCATTTCAAGGGTGAGACCGGCCTGGGTAAGCCAGAGAATCCTGGTGGTGGCAACCATGAGCTTCCCGTCGGCAGCATCAACGTCGTTCCAATCGCTGTCGCGAACCAGCGGCACCCGGCGAACTTTGCAGAACACCGGCGGGTCCTTCTCTTCAATCCAGCACCACCGGCCCCGCCATTCCTCCCACCTCTCCTTCATGGCACCGTCCGGGTACGCCCCCTTGGATCTTGGGATCCAAGTGATGCAACCAGAGACGGCACCCCCGGCTGGATCCGAGGGAAGAAATAGTGGCGGAAGAGCGTCCTGCTGGGGTGTACTCCGGCAAAGCCTTCGCAAAGGTGCGCAAAAAGGGCCATGCACGCCACCGCATTCAGAGTAAAACCCAAGAGATGGAAGCCGAAGGTGTGCATGATGTCGCTGAAGAAATCGGAGAAGGGAGGGCAGAGCCTGCAAGAAAGGTAATCAACGAAGAAGGGGTACCAATTTGGGGCAGGGTCGGCGCAGGCGGCGGGGATGACGCGCGTGGACGGGTGCCCCGAACCCCCCCCCCCCCCCCGTCTTCACTCCCCACAAGGGCCTGAAGAAGTCCCGAAGCTCCGATGCGTCGACCGTCGAGGGGAAGAATAAGGTGGACCGCGTCCGTTGCCCCGACAGCGCGCTCTCCGGCGGCTCCATAGCCCCAGCATCCTTGGCCACCCCCTTGCCCCTGGTGGATTTTGGCGCCATGGTGGCTGAAGGAGGAGGGAAAGCGGAGGGCGATAGAAGCACAACGGCGGCGAGCGGAGGCGAAGCTTGGGGAAGAAGAGGGAGATAGCTGGAGGTTTCCGAGATTGGGGTCGCGCGAAGGGTAAAAGGAACAGTGCGCCCGCGGTTATCCTTTTTTATGGGGAAGCCACGGGTCGCGCCGCCCATTTACTATGATGTGACACATGCATGTGGAAACCGCCCCACGCATGCCACCCACGTCACGCACGCCCCTCCACCCCGCGCCGCGCGCGCGGGTCATGGGAAGCATAGCGCATGAAAAATCTTACCATGGTAAAAACCGCCCCACCTGCCCGCGCACCGTCTTGGGCCTGACCCAACAACGTGTCGCGCTTATGTGTGGCCCAGGCCCAGGGGCTCCTGTCGGTGTATAAAACTAGGGGCACATTTTTGTACCCCTTTACCTGTACATGGGCAGTCAGAGCCGTGCCCGTGACCACACCAAGCAGAGCAAGGGAGGTAAGCCAAGGTAAGACCGAAGCCCAAGACGAAGCAAAGCAACGACAAGGACCAAGGCCACAAAGATCAGATGGGCAAAGCAGGTTTCCCTGGTAGGGACCCTTGCCGGGGCAGCTCGCCCACGCCAGCCGAGCGAGCCACCCTCGAGCCCACCAACACTCGACAAATGCATTGGACAGGGTTCGGGAGGCACCTCTGTGGTGGCATGCAGATCTTCGTGAAAACAAAGAATAGTCAAGATCAAATGAGGATATGAAGGCAGCCATCCTCACCGAAGAAACCCACAAGACCCCCGGCAAGATCCTTGCCGGGGACGCCTACGCGCCACGGCAAGACCCTTGCCGGGCCGCCCGGCAAGGCCCTCGCCAAGCGCATCAGCAGGGCTACCGTCAGGCCCGCACCAGCCAAGTCTCCGCCGCCGTTCGCATGCAGCTGCCGACCCTGGGCAGGCACCTGCGTGGCGACATGCAGCCCTTCGTGGAGGCTCCACCACCGCGCCACCTCAACTTCCTGCCTACCTACATGGCACCACATGCATCACTGGCCAGGGCGCGTGTCAAAGCTTGGAGGAGCGGCGACGGACGGGACGGGCCTCGCCCCCGTCCCCGATAAAGTGGAGGGACACCTAAGCCTCGCATTTAATGTGCTTCGTCCTGTAATACCAGGATAACCTCGCAACACTGTTGCCTTTTCACCTCCTGTGTGCCACTGTGGCAACCCCATTTTCTATAAAAGGAGGCCCAAGGCGACGAGGAGAGGGATTTGGCTTTTTGGAGCTCGTTGCACCCCGTAGCTAGTTCAAGAACTCAGAATACATCCACCAAAGCAGGACTAGGGTTTTACGCATCCTCGCGGCCCGAACCTGGGTAAACGAACCGCGTGCTCTCTGTTAGACCCGCTCTTCTCTCAACCCCGCGCCCCACAACCGTAGTAGGGATTCTTGTGATCCCATAGGTGTCGTTTCCTACCGACACACCTCATGGCCCTAATAGTGGATAGAAGAAGAGAAGGCGACCCCAGCCCAGGATCAAGAGAAACACCCACACCGGGAAGGATATGTAAAAGAGGATCATCCGACATAAAAGGCAGAACAAGTCGAATCGGGGAAGAAGGAGGGGAAGGATCGAACACCATGCCCAGAGGGGGGATCCTTGGCAACCGCATGGCGCTCTGCCCGCAATGCCACCGGCTCGCCCGAGTCCCGAACACGTCGACCCTTGCGGGCCGTGGAAGCAGGAGAGCGGATCTGGGGAGAACGCGCCGCAGGAGAAGCCGAAGTAGGACAAGATCTCGAAGCCGACCCCAGGTCCTTATCCAGACGCCGACAGATGCCCGTCATCGACTTCTTGAAGCCCGAGGAGGCCCTGCTCTTAGCCTAGTATTTCCTCACCGTAGATTTCTTCTTTTGCTTAGATGAGGGCGGCTCTGATGGCCGGAGAAGAGAAGGAGGCAGGTCCTTAATTCTAGAGAAGGTGGGGGATAGCGGACGGACTAGAAGATTGGAACAAACCCCCGAGATGGGAGTCCCCATGGCCGTAGCAGCATTTTCCTTTTGAACGAACTCATGCAAGTCCCTGGCTCCTTGACTAGGCACCTCCATCGCCTCCTTTTGGGCCTTACCCACCGGGGCATTGGACTTGAATTGCTCACGCTCAGCATCATCCAGACCATCCCATTCAGAGTGAGTGAAGCTAGGGTCAGAGCCCCCACTAGGATTCTGCCAACCAACTGGGCCATCACCATTCTTGTCATGCTTATCAAGATTCTCAGAACTAGGAGGAGGAGGGAGTGGGGGAGCCTGAAACGCCTTGGCACCCTCCACTCGAATCCGTAGCCGCACCCCGTCAGAAGATGGGAAGACATCAATAGCACCTCGGACACATGTTGGGGAACGTAGTAATTTCAAAAATTCTCCTACGCACACGCAAGATCATGGTGATGCATAGCAACGAGAGGGGAGAGTGTGATCTGCGTACCCTTGTAGACCGACAGCGGAAGCATTAGCACAACGCGGTTGATGTAGTCGTACGTCTCCACGGCCCGACCGATCAAGCACCGAAACTACGGCACCTCCGAGTTCTAGCACACGTTCAGCTCGATGACGATCCCCGGACTCCGATCCATTAAAGTGTTAGGGAAGAGTTCAGTCAGCACGACGGCGTGGTGACGATCTTGATGTACTACCATCGCAGGGCTTCGCCTAAGCACCGCTACAATATTATCGAGGATTATGGTGGAAGGAGGCACCGCACACGGCTAAGAATATGATCACGTGGATCAACTTGTGTGTCTAGGGGTGCCCCTGCCCCCGTATATAAAGGAGCAGGGGGAGGTGCGGCCGGCCAGGAGGAGGGCGCGCCAGGAGGAGTCCTACTCCCACCGGGAGTAGGATTCCCCCCTTTCCTAGTTGGAATAGGATTCGGGAGGGGGAAAGAGGAGAGAGAGAGAAGGAAGGGGGGGCGCCGCCCCCCTCTCCTTGTCCTATTCGGACTAGGGGGAGGGGCGCACGGCCTAGCCCTGGCCACCTCTCCTCTCTTCCACTAAAGCCCACTAAGGCCCATATACCTCCCGGGGGTTCCTATAACCTCACGGTACTCCGGTAAAATCCCGATTTCACCCGGGACACTTCCGATATCCAAATATAGGCTTCCAATATATCAATCTTTATGTCTCGACCATTTCGAGACTCCTCGTCATGTCCGTGATCACATCCGGGACTCCGAACAAACTTTGGTACATCAAAATGCATAAACTCATAATATAACTGTCATCAAAACCTTAAGCGTGCGGACCCTACGGGTTCGAGAACAATGTAGACATGACCGAGACACGTCTTCGGTCAATAACGAATAGCGGAACCTGGATGCTCATATTGGCTCCCACATATTCTACGAAGATCTTTACCGGTCAGACCGCATAACAACATACGTTGTTCCCTTTGTCATCGGTATGTTACTTGCCCGAGATTTGATCGTCGGTATCTCAATACCTAGTTCAATCTCGTTACCGGCAACTCTCTTTACTCATTTCGTAATACATCATCTTGCAACTAACTCATTAGTTGTAATGCTTGCAAGGCTTATGTAATGTGCATTACCGAGAGGGCCCAGAGATACCTCTCCGACAATCGGAGTGACAAATCCTAATCTCGAAATACGCCAACCCAACATGTACCTTTGGAGACACCTGTAGAGCTCCTTTATAATCACCCAGTTACGTTGTGACGTTTGGTAGCACACAAAGTGTTCCTCCGGCAAACGGGAGTTGCATAATCTCATAGTCATAGGAACATGTATAAGTCATGAAGAAAGCAATAGCAACATACTAAACGATCGGGTGCTAAGCTAATGGAATGGGTCATGTCAATCACATCATTCTCCTAATGATGTGATCCCATTAATCAAATGACAACACATGTCTATGGTTAGGAAACATAACCATCTTCGATTAACGAGCTAGTCAAGTAGAGGCATACTAGTGACATTTGGTTTGTCTATGTATTCACACAAGTATTATGTTTCTGGATAATACAATTCTAGCATGAATAATAAACATTTACCATGATATAAGGAAATAAAATAATAACATTATTATTGCCTCTAGGGCATATTTCCTTCAGTCTCCCACTTGCACTAGAGTCAATAATCGAGATTACACAGTAATGATTCTAACACCCATGGAGCTTTGGTGCTGATCATGTTTTGCTCGTGGAAGAGGCTTAGTCAATAGGTCTGCTATATTCAGATCCATATGTATCTTGCAAATCTCTATGTCTCCCACCTAGACTAGATCCCGGATGGAATTGAAGCGTCTCTTGATGTGCTTGGTTCTCTTGTGAAATCTAGATTCCTTTGCCAAGGCAATTGCACCAGTATTGTCACAAAAGATTTTCATTGAACCCGATGCACTAGGTATGACACCTAGATCGGATATGAACTCCTTCATCCAGACTCCTTCGTTTGCTGCTTCCGAAGCAGCTATGTACTCCGCTTCACATGTAGATCCCGCCACAACGCTTTGTTTAGAACTGCACCAACTGAGAGCTCCACCGTTTAATGTAAACACGTATCCGGTTTGCGATTTAGAATCGTCCGGATCAGTGTCAAAGCTTGCATCAATGTAACCATTTACGATGAGCTCTTTGTCACCTCCATATATGAGAGACATATCCTTAGTCCTTTTCAGGTATTTCAGGATGTTCTTGACCGCTGTCCAGTGATCCACTCCTGGATTACTTTGGTACCTCCCTGCTAGACTTATAGCAAGACACACATCAGGTCTGGTACACAGCATTGCATACATGATAGAGCCTATGGCTGAAGCATAGGGAACATCTTTCATTTTCTCTCTATCTTCTGCATTGGTCGGGGATTGAGTCTTACTCAATTTCACACCTTGTAACACAGGAAAGAATCCTTTCTTTGCTTGATCCATTTTGAACTTCTTCAAAACTTTGTCAAGGTATGTGCTTTGTGAAAGTCCAATTAAGCGTCTTGATCTATCTCTATAGATCTTAATGCCCAATATGTAAGCAGCTTCACCGAGGTCTTTCATTGGAAAACTCTTATTCAAGTATCCTTTTATGTTATCCAGAAATTCTATATCATTTCCGATTAGCAATATTTCATCTACATATAATATCAGAAATGCTACAGAGCTCCCACTCACTTTCTTGTAAATACAGGCTTCTCCAAAAGTCTGTACAAAACCAAATGCTTTGATCACATTATCAAAGCGTTTATTCCAACTCCGAGAGGCTTGCACCAGTCCATAAATGGATCGCTGGAGCTTGCACACTTTGTTAGCTCCCTTTGGATCGACAAAACCTTCCGGCTGCATCATATACAACTCTTCTTGCAGAAATCCAAGGAATGCAGTTTTGACATCCATTTGCCAAATTTCATAATCATAAAATGCGGCAATTGCTAACATGATTCGGACAGACTTAACCATCGCTACGGGTGAGAAGGTCTCATCGTAGTCAATCCCTTGAACTTGTCAAAAACCTTTTGCGACAAGTCGAGCTTTGTAGACAGTAATATTACCGTCAGCGTCAGTCTTCTTCTTGAAGATCCATTTATTCTCAATTGGTTGCCGATCATTGGGCAAGTCAACCAAAGTCCATACTTTGTTCTCATACATGGATCCCATCTCAGATTTCATGGCTTCAAGCCATTTTGCGGAATCTGGGCTCACCATCGCTTCTTCATAGTTCGTAGGTTCACCATGATCTAGTAGCATGACTTCCAGAACAGGATTACCATACCACTCTGGCGCAGATCTTACTCTGGTTGATCTACGAGGTTCAGTAGTATCTTGTTCTGAAGTTTCATGATCATTTTCATTAGCTTCCTCACTAATTGGTGTAGGTGTCACAGAAACTGGTTTCTGTGATGTACTACTTTCCAATAAGGGAGCAGGTACATTTACCTCGTAAAGTTCTACTTTCCTCCCACTCACTTCTTTCGAGAGAAACTCCTTCTTTAGAAAGTTTCCGAATTTAGGAACAAAAGTCTTGCCTTCGGATCTGTGATAGAAGGTGTATCCAATAGTTTCCTTTGGATATCCTATGAAGACACATTTCTCCGATTTGGGTTCGAGCTTATCAGGTTGATGTTTTTTTCACATAAGCATCACAGCCCCAAACTTTCAGAAACGACAACTTTGGTTTCTTGCCAAACCACAGTTCATATGGCGTCGTCTCAACGGATTTTGATGGTGCCCTATTTAACGTGAATGCGGCCGTCTCTGGAGCATATCCCCAAAACGATAGCGGTAAATCAGTAAGAGACATCATAGATCGCACCATATCTAGTAAAGTACGATTACGACGTTCGGACACACCATTACGCTGTGGTGTTCCGGGTGGCGTGAGTTGCGAAACTATTCCACATTGTTTTAAATGTACACCAAACTCGTAACTCAAATATTCTCCTCCACGATCAGATCGTAGGAATTTTATTTTCTTGTTACGATGATTTTCAACTTCACTCTGAAATTCTTTGAACTTTTCAAATGTTTCAGACTTATGTTTCATTAAGTAGATATACCCATATCTGCTTAAGTCATCTGTGAAGGTGAGAAAATAATGATATCCGCCACGAGCCTCAACATTCATCGGACCACATACATCTGGATGTATGATTTCCAATAAATCTGTTGCTCTCTCCATAGTACCGGAGAACGGTGTTTTTGTCATCTTACCCATAAGGCACGGTTTGCAAGTACCAAGTGATTCATAATCAAGTGGTTCCAAAAGCCCATCAGTATGGAGTTTCTTCATGCGCTTTATACCAATATGACCCAAACGGCAGTGCCACAAATAAGTTGCACTATCATTATCAACTCTGCATCTTTTGGTTTCAACACTATGAATATGTGTGTCACTACTATCGAGATTTAATAAGAATAGACCACTCTTTAAGGGTGCATGACCATAAAAGACATTACTCATGTAAATAGAACAACCATTATTCTCTGATTTAAATGATACCCGTCTCGCATCAAACAAGATCCAGATATAATGTTCATGCTTAACGCTGGCACCAAATAACAATTATTTAGGTCTAATACTAATCCCGAAGGTAGATGTAGAGGTAGCGTGCCGACCGCGATCACATCGACTTTGGAACCATTTCCCACGCGCATCGTCACCTCGTCCTTAGCCAATCTTCGCTTAATCCGTAGTCCCTGTTTTGAGTTGTAAATATTAGCAACAGAACCAGTATCAAATACCCAGGTTCTACTGTGAGCATTAGTAAGGTACACATCAATAACATGTATATCACATATACCTTTGTTCACCTTGCCATCCTTCTTATCCGCCAAATACTTGGGGCAGTTCCGCTTCCAGTGACCAGTCTGCTTGCAGTAGAAGCACTCAATTTCAGGCTTAGGTCCAGGTTTGGGTTTCTTCTCTAGAGTAGCAACTTGCTTGCTGTTCTTTTTGAAGTTCCCCTTCTTCTTCCCTTTGCCCTTTTTTTGAAACTAGTGGTCTTGTTGACCATCAACACTTGATGCTCCTTCTTGATTTCTACCTCCGCAGCTTTCAGCATTGCGAAGAGCTCGGGAATAGTCTTATTCATCCCTTGCATATTATAGTTCATCATGAAGCTCTTGTAGCTTGGTGCCAGTGATTGGAGAATTCTGTCAATGACGCAATCATCTGGAAGATTAACTCCCAATTGAATCAAGTGATTATTATACCCAGACATTTTGAGTATATGCTCACTGACAGAATTGTTCTCCTCCATCTTGCAGCTATAGAACTTATTGGAGACTTCATATATCTCAATCCGGGCATTTGCTTGAAATATTAACTTCAACTCCTGGAACATCTCATATGCTCCATGACGTTCAAAACGTCGTTGAAGTCCCGATTCTAAGCCGTAAAGCATGGCACACTGAACTATCGAGTAGTCATCAGCTTTGCTCTGCCAGACGTTCATAACATCTGGTGTTGCTCCAGCAGCAGGCCTGGCACCCAGCGGTGCTTCCTGGACGTAATTCTTCTGTGCAGCAATGAGGATAATCCTCAAGTTACAGACCCAGTCCGTGTAATTGCTACCATCATCTTTCAACTTTGCTTTCTCAAGGAACGCATTAAAATTCAACAGAACAACAGCACGGGCCATCTATCTACAATCAAGCATAAACAAGCAAGATACTATCAGGTACTAAGTTTCATGATAAATTTAGGTTCAATTAATCATATTACTTAAAGAACTCCCACTTAGATAGACATCCCTCTAATCCTCTAAGAGATTACGTGATCCAAATCAACTAAACCATGTCCGATCATCACGTGAGATGGAGTAGTTTCATTGGTGAACATCACTATGTTGATCATATCTACTATATGATTCACGCTCGACCTTTCGGTCTCCGTGTTCCGAGGCCATATCTGTATATGCTTGGCTCGTCAAGTATAACCCAAGTATTCCGCGTGTGCAACTGTTTTGCACCCGTTGTATTTGAACGTAGAGCCTATCACACCCGATCATCACGTGGTGTCTCAGCACGAAGAACTTTCGCAACGGTGCATACTCAGGGAGAACACTTGTTGATAATTAGTGAGAGATCATCTTATAATGCTACCGTCAATCAAAGCAAGATAAGATGCATAAAAGATAAACATCACATGCAATCAATATAAGTGATATGATATGGCCATCATCATCTTGTGCTTGTGATCTCCATCTTCAAAGCACCATCGTGATCACCATCGTCACCGGCGCGACACCTTGATCTCCATCATAGCATCGTTGTCGTCTCGCCAATCTTATGCTTCCATGACTATCGCTACCGCTTAGTGATAAAGTAAAGCATTACAGCGTGATTGCATTGCATACAATAAAGCGACAACCATATGGCTCCTGCCAGTTGCCGATAACTTGGTTACAAAACATGATCATCTCATACAATAAAATTTAGCATCATGTCTTGACCATATCACATCACAACATGCCCTGCAAAAACAAGTTAGACGTCCTCTACTTTGTTGTTGCAAGTTTTATGTGGCTGCTGCGGGCTTAAGCAAGAACCAATCTTACCTACGCATCAAAACCACAACGATAGTTTGTCAAGTTGGTGCTGTTTTAACCTTCGCAAGGACCGGGCGTAGCCACACTCGGTTCAACTAAAGTTGGAGAAACTGTCACCCGCTAGCCACCTTTGTGCAAAGCACGTCAGGAGAACCGGTCTCGCGTAAGCGTACGCGTAATGTCGGTCCGGGCCGCTTCGTCCAACAATACCGCCGAACCAAAGTATGACATGCTGGTAAGCAGTATGACTTATATCGCCCACAACTCACTTGTGTTCTACTCGTGCATATAACATCAACACATAAAACGTAGGCTCGGATGCCACTGTTGGGGAACGTAGTAATTTCAAAAATTCTCCTACGCACACGCAAGATCATGGTGATGCATAGCAACGAGAGGGGAGAGTGTGATCTACGCACCCTTGTAGACCGACAGCGGAAGCGTTAGCACAACGCGGTTGATGTAGTCGTACGTCTTCACGACCCGACCGATCAAGCACCAAAACTACGGCACCTCTGAGTTCTAGCACACGTTCAGCTCGATAACGATCCCCAGACTCCGATCCAGCAAAGTGTCGGGGAAGAGTTCCGTCAGCACGACGGCGTGGTGACGATCTTGATGTACTACCGTCGCAGGGCTTCGCCTAAGCACGGCTACAATATTATCGAGGATTATGGTGGAAGGGGGCACCGCACACGGCTAAGAATATGATCATGTGGATCAACTTGTGTGTCTAGGGGTGCCCCCTGCCCCCGTATATAAAGGAGCAGGGGGAGGTGCGGCCGGCAGGAGGAGGGCGCGCCAGGAGGAGTCCTACTCCACCGGGAGTAGGACTCCCCCCTTTCCTAGTTGGAATAGGATTCGGGAGGGGGAAAGAGGAGAGAGAGAAGGAAGGGGGGGCGCCGCCCCCCTCTCCTTGTCCTATTCGGACTAGGGGGGAGGGGCGCGCGGCCCAGCCCTGGCCACCTCTCCTCTCTTCCACTAAAGCCCACTAAGGCCCATATACCTCCCGGGGGGTTCCGGTAACCTCCCGGTACTCCGGTAAAATC
Source organism: Triticum aestivum (assembly GCF_018294505.1). Lineage (NCBI taxonomy): Eukaryota > Viridiplantae > Streptophyta > Magnoliopsida > Poales > Poaceae > Triticum > Triticum aestivum. The sequence continues at coordinate 329,178,184 of NC_057803.1, forward strand.
CCGATTTCACCCGGAACACTTCCGATATCCAAATATAGGCTTCCAATATATCAATCTTTATGTCTCGACCATTTCGAGACTCCTCGTCATGTTCGTGATCACATCCGGGACTCCGAACAAACTTCGGTACATCAAAATGCATAAACTCATAATATAACTGTCATCAAAACCTTAAGCGTGCGGACCCTACGAGTTCGAGAACAATGTAGACATGATCGAGACACGTCTCCGGTCAATAACCAATAGTGGAACCTGGATGCTCATATTGGCTCCCACATATTCTACGAAGATCTTTATCGGTCAGACCGCATAACAACATACGTTGTTCCCTTTATCATCGGTATGTTACTTGCCCGAGATTCGATCGTCGGTATCTCAATACCTAGTTCAATCTCGTTACCGGCAAGTCTCTTTACTCGTTTCGTAATACATCATCTTGCAACTAACTCATTAGTTGTAATGCTTGCAAGGCTTATGTGATGTGCATTACCGAGAGGGCCCAGAGATACCTCTCCGACAATCGGAGTGACAAATCCTAATCTCGAAATACGCCAACCCAACATGTACCTTTGGAGACACCTGTAGAGCTCCTTTATAATCACCCAGTTACGTTGTGACGTTTGGTAGCACACAAAGTGTTCCTCCGGCAAACGCGAGTTGCATAATCTCATAGTCATAGGAACATGTATAAGTCATGAAGAAAGCAATAGCAACATACTAAACGATCGGGTGCTAAGCTAATGGAATGGGTCATGTCAATCACATCATTCTCCTAATGATGTGATCCCATTAATCAAATGACAACACATGTCTATGGTTAGGAAACATAACCATCTTCGATTAACGAGCTAGTCAAGTAGAGGCATACTAGTGACGTTTGGTTTGTCTATGTATTCACACAAGTATTATGTTTCCGGATAATACAATTCTAGCATGAATAATAAACATTTATCATGATATAAGGAAATAAAATAATAACATTATTATTGCCTCTAGGGCATATTTCCTTCAACACACACATGATCCACACACCAAACCTTGAGCCGCACCGGACCAATCTTCTCCAAGGACTCAGCATCCACCTCCACGGGTTTACCAATCAGAACACCGAATGCCATCAGAAACGGGACCGAACGCAGACCGGCCGGGACGTCATCAACTAGCACCCACACCCGAGAGAGCGGTTCCACCGCTTCAACACCATAAGTCACAGCTTTGACGGACACCACCAGCTGGTTGAAAAGGAGAGTGAAGCTAGTGCAGGAGGAAATCATACGCAGACAATCCTTGGAGGGGAAGACCACCGCAAACTCAAAATCCGATAGCTGGTTCACTTGCCAGTCCCAACCTCCCTCATCCCAGATCCGAAGCCCTTCCAACAAGGTCCGAGGAGAAAACTTTTGGCCCTGAACCGTAACAATGGCAGCATTGGAGAGAGATGGGTCCGCAACCACCAGTGGGAGCTCACTATCCAGAGCAAAGAAAGAACATCCGGGGAGGCCCGTCCCGAAGTGAACAAAAGCCGGGGGTTTCGTGCGGTTTTGACAGTCAACAGTGAGGTGTCCTTCAGGTCTACATATCAGATAGAATGGAGGGCTGAAGCACCTCGATTGGAAGTGGCCAGGTTGGTGGCAGGCGAAGCATGTGAGGGCGAAAGGGTTGCTCGGAGCACTGGCACCTTGGTGAGGAGGAGGGGGCGGAGGAGGGGGGAGGATGCCATCCCCCAGCCCCAACGAAGAGGATCCAGGGAAGGGGGTAGGAGGAGGACGCGCCTTGAACTACATGGGAGCAGGGCCAGAGAAGACGTGTGGAGGCGGATGGGAGCCAGCCCCAGCACCAGAGGGACGAGGAGGCTGCTGCAGCGGAGCTACCGAACCCCGACCAGAAGCAGGAGCCGGGCGCGGCCCTGAGGAGGAGGAGCAACCAGCCCAGCCCGACGTCATGACCTCCCAGGGATCCGATGGCGAAGGCCCCGCAACACCAGATCTAGACCCCAGAAAGCTAGATCGAGGCTGCGACCGCTCGCGCTCGTCACACTGGAGCCACTCCGGGCCAGCCGCCCACGCCTCCCGGTCGTGAGCCACCTGCTTGCGCGCTGCCTGCTCGGCCTCCAACTTGGAGCGCAGAGAAGCTTCGTACTCCAGATCGAGCCCCGAGCCCGGCGACTCCTCACTCCGGCGCTTGCTGCCGGACATGGCTTCGCTAGAAGAGCCCCTGGACTTGTCCATAGCGAGAGCCGCCGCGAAGGAGAGGAGAAGAGGAGGAGGTGGAGTGGGTCTGAGGAAACGGCGGATAGGAGCTCTGTGTTTACGCAGATCCATGACAGAGGCCGAAAACCCTAGGAGGGGGGAAGGGAGCCGCGACGCACCCATAAATAGCCCGAGCGAGCCAACCCCACCTGGGCCGAGCAGGCCAGCTAGGCTGAGAAGGAGGGGGGAGCAGTGGCCACTGCCAACTGCCCAGGGCCCACACAGGGGAGAGGGGGAAAAGCGACCACCGAGGATAGAGGAGGGGTGCGGGCCGCCCACTCGCGGACGGCCCAGGAGGCCCAGGATCCAGCCCCCCCATGGGGCCCACTAACCATCGAGGGATGAGCCAGATCTAGGGTTAGCGCGTCCGCCGCCGCCGTGCCCTCGACGAGCCACGGAGCACCGACGACGGCGCCTTAGAAGAAGGAGTAGGGAAGGCCGGAGAGCCGCACGAGCCAGGGAAGCACACACCGACGACCACCACCCTCACCATGGCTAGCGCCGCACCAAGGATCCTAGAGGCCGCAGATGGGAAGGGGAACTTACCAGACTTTCGACGACGGCGAGAAACGCGAAGCCAGTCAGCGCCCCCCTCCGGCGACGCCACCGGCCGCCCCTGCCCCCCAGTTGCAAACTTGCAAGGACGGGGCGTGCCCTTGGACGCCAGCGCCGACAGCGGGGGCACCAGCGAGGGAGCGGCCTCCTCGTCAGAGGAATCATCACCGTCATCGCCAAGAGCCCATAAACGAGATCCGAAGGGCGACGCCGAGGCCACCGACGACCGCGACGATGACGAGGAAGGGGAGGGAAAGGAGCTGGGCCCGAAGGACGGCACGGGGAGAGGGGGAAGATGTCGCCGGAGCAAGGTCAGCAGGGAGCGGGGCACCTCGGGGAGAGGAAGGGGGAGAAGGAGAAGGAGGAGGAGGAAAGGGGGGAGGGGGAGGAGAGGAGAGCCATTTCACCATAGATGACCCATTATAGATATCTTTTATCATCTCTAAATTAAATGCAAAATTTAAGATAAAACTATCTCATCAATCATTGTACATGCCCTTGCCGCCAGCCTGCCACACCACTCATTCTCCAGTCGCCCCGGCCAGAAATATCGCCAGCAGCCTCCGTTCCGGCACGGCGGGCGGCCACAGCCACCCAAGCCAAACCCATCGCTCCTGCCCTAGCATCCAAATCTCGCGCCGCACTGCCCCTCCCGCCAGACCCGCACCAGCAGAGCACCCTCAAACTTGCCCAAAACCAGACCGCCCACCCCAGACTTGGCATGGAAAAGAAATCATCGAGACGCAAACTCCTTCGCTTCGGGGCCACCTTTCGCGCCGCGCCTCTCCTCGGCTTTGACCGCACCCTCTCACCCTAACCGCCCCAACGCCGCCCTCGCCTCCTGCGCGGGCGCCTACACCACGCATGCGCGCCTGCCTGTGGCGTGCCCTTCTTCCGCCATGGCGAGCGACCCCGGCGGCGACGGCGACGCGTGCCCGCTATGCGGCAGCGGGGATGACCAGGCGCCGGTGACGGCCGCCCCTGCGCGCGTCACGCTCCGCAAGCGGAACCTGCCAGCGGAGGCCGTCGCGCGGGTGGGGCCCGGCGACGAGGCGGCCGCGCCGCGTGAGGCGGTCGCGTGGCAGCAGAGCGGCATGGTGGAGCTGCAGGAGGAGCTCGAGGCGGAGCGCCGCGCCGCTGCCGAGGCCGCCAGCGAGGCCATGTCCATGATCCTGCGCCTGCAGCGGGACAAGTCAGAGGCCATGATGGAGGCGCGCCAGTTCCGGCGGTTCGCCGAGGAGCGGTTCGCGCACGACGCCTCCGAGGTCGCCGCCCTCCACGACGCCATCGCGCGGCGTGATGCCTCCATCCAGTCGCTCTCGGAGCAGCTCCGGGTGTGCCGCTCCCGCCTCATCCAGCTCGGGTTCCTCTCCCCGTCGTTCCTCCCCTCATCTCCCACAGCCGCCGCGGGGGACAACCTCTTCGCTGACGACTACCCTTCCATCCAATGCCTCGATTATCCTGCGCCCTCCGACGTCGGTACTCCACGCACCCACCACATGCTCTATACAATGCCCGGCCGAGATGCCCATAAGGGGGTCATCTGCTCTTCACCACGGCGCCAGCGCCATGGGCGCGCACTCTCCAATGACAGCTTGTATGATGGCGGCATTGCAGCGGCTGATGAGTTCACGTACGTGGTGGAGCAGGACGTGTCGGAACTGGATGATGACTGCGACCGGGTGTACACTGTGGACGCAGTGCATCGCGTGCCTGTCGCCGCACCTGAGGACTGCTGCTACTTTCAGACACCGATGGGGAACGACGTGGGCTTTGTTGATGGGGTTGGGGCGTGGGCTGAGGAGCAGCGGATACAAAAGCTCAGTGCAAGGCTACAAGCGCTGGAGGCAGATCGGGAGTCGATGCGGCATGCAATCATGTCAATGGGAGCAGAGAAGGCGCAGGTTGTGATGCTCAAGGATATCGCTCACCAGCTCTGCGAGGAGGCAGCACCATTGCCTGCAGTTTCATTGAAATTGCATCCAGTGCCGCAAGCGGTAGTAGCGCCAAAGAGGAAGTTGGTGAAGAGGCAGCCTTTCTGCGTGAAATTCTTCATTGTGACCGCAATTAAGGTAAACTCAGCTGGTCTCGTGCTTCTATAAATTCTTAGTTTGTTCATAGTGATCCATGAGTTATAAGTAAACCGGTACATTTAAGTATTCTTCATTTCTTCATGTTGTAATACTGGGTTTTGAGAAAACGACACACACTATAATAGTAATAATCTAGACATGCAACAAGGCATTGCTATATGTGTGCTGAATATGATCAGAGTAAATTATTAGAAGTGCTTTATTGCTCTATATAACTAGCGGAAAATCATAATTGTAGTCCTTTATCAAATTAGGAATATTTGTGGTTGCACTACTGCAGTGGCTCAGCTTATTTAGATATTTGGATATTTTAAGGAGAAAAGTTCACTTTATAACCCTAAACTTGCCACTCGGTTTAAGGTTCAACTCCCAACTTTAAAACCGGTTATTGCACTAACCAGCCGGTTTAGTAATCCCCGACCGAGTTGACTGCTGATTGGTTATCATCAGTGCGGGCTGGATCCTCTCTCACATTTCCTTGTGCCCAAGCCCTCTCCATGCAGCCGTTGCCGCTGCGTCCCCACTATCCATCCACGCTGCGCCTGGTGCTCCTGGGCCGGTGTCGGACCCCGGATTTGGAACTATTCCAAATTTAGCTTTCTGCCAACTGAGGATATGTACATGCATTAATACACACTTATGTTTTTTTACGTGGTTGTATCACCACAAGACTCAAACGGTAATATAACATAGGAACGATGCTCACATGAGCTAAAATAATACTCCCTCCGTCCCAAAATAAGTGTCGCTGATTTAGTACAACTTTGACGAAGGGAATAAGTATTACATCTGGAGACCGGAAATATCCAAGGTTACATCATCCAAGAAAAAGATCAAATAGTTTGAGGGCAGTCAAAAAAGCAAATGGCCTAAGAGGGCCGGGAATAAACAACATCCTGCCCACAATCTCAGCCAGCCACCGGGGAACCTCTGGTCCACTCATGGCGTGCAAGCTCAACATAGTAGTCACCGTCGAAGTCGGAGTAGTCCTTTGCAACAAATGGTGGTTGAAAAACAAGGTGAGCACATGATGTACTCCGCAAGACTTACACCAGATCTATTCTAAGTATGCATTGTTCTAAAAAAATGAGGAGGTTTGAGCCGCAGCAAGCACTAGCATCCTATAGAGACACGCTGCAACTTGCGTCTATTAGAGATGAGGAAAGAGAGCGTACCCAAGGTAAGATAGCGTAAATGGTCCATCTATTATATCCATTGTTTTTAAGGCGGTAAGGCGACCTAAGGCGATCACCACCCGCTCTAGCGCCTAAGGCGGGCATATTTATAAGGCGCTGCCAGGATGCCTTATCGCCTAAGCGTCCAAGGCAGGACGTCTTAAAAACAATGATTATATCCACCTAACCTAACCGCAAACATAACACGGCCTTGCATTCCCCTTCGTATACACACGAAGAAGAATCCTCAAGACACAATTTTGGTTGAAGTTGTTCTCCGATCAAATACAACATCTCCAAGTCCATAACCATGGACACAACTACTCAGATAGATTATTTAACCCTGCAACAAGTCCATAACCATGGACACAACTACTCAGATAGATTATTTAACCCTGCAGAGGTGTACCACTGTTAAAGCGCAACATGCCTTTTGTTATGGATACAACTTATCTCTACTGCATTTATATATATATTACACAAGACTTGGGGTTCAAGGAAAAACACATAGCTTTTTAAGGACTCCTAGACCAATACTAACACTCCTTACCAGCCCCCTCAAATGCAAAGCATATGCAATAGCATTGCATTTGAAGAAGTGTAACCCTACAAAGAAAGTGATAATCCAAAATCCACGTCTTTGACATTGTTGTCGTAGCATGAAGAGTTCTCAAAACTTGTCTGAGTCAAGCCAAAGGGGATAACGAGAAAATGGTGCATCAGAGGAAGACACCACATCAGTAGAAGATACAAGAGAAATATCAAGAGAAGATGGGTTGTCAAAGAAGATGGCACACAAGAGGATGAAGCATTGCACACAAAATCATAGCCCAAGAAAACCGACGGCAAAAGAAGCTCAGCGACAAGAGAATCGGCATAGATCGACAATGGAAAAAGAGAGCCACGAAAATCCTATAGAAAACAACAAGGACCGAAAAAAGAGGCTGATGGACAAAGGTTTGGTGAACTCACATGACATGAGAAACACGAAAAAGAGCAATGGACTTGGTGGACGCAGCGGAGAATATAGAAAACTAGAAAGCGCATATAGACTAGGGTGATGGGAGCGGAAGAAAATCATGGCGGCGAGGGCCAAAACCAAGCAGAGCTCTTGTGATGTGTTCCTGACAATGAAGGGGGTGGTCTCTCTGAGCTAGAAGAGTCAGCAAAAAGACCAGTAAACTCTGTTGAAGAAGAACCCAAAGCTGCAAGCAGATGCCTAAGTCGCACAATATCTTGCTTAGTGTCCCAGTCAGGGACACTGTTGAAGGGGCTGGGATAGAAGCACAAGTCCTTGAAGTCGCTGTACGCGCCGGGCATAGATGTCGGTTCTTCAAGAAGCAATCAAGCTCGGGGTGACCATACTTTTTGCGTATCCGCAATGAGTACGAGAGCGGTCCTCACCACCACCAGGAGGAGTGGCGGAGCACTGGAGCGGGAAAAAACCGGTGCGGCAGACGGCATAGCAGGAGCTCAAGCAGCGACCAACGAGGGAACATCAATGAAACTTGCACCACAAAGACGAGTCTCATTAGCCCAAATCTATGAAAGTGCCTCAAGAAGAGATATGAACATGAGCAAACAACTTAGCACACAGTGACTCAAACTCCTTACGAAGCCGAGGCAAGAACTCATAGACGCGATGAAACTCCAAGCTTGATAGCACAACTTGGCAACACTGGCAAGTACAACAACGAGCAGCGCGAAGAGAGTCAAGCTGGCGCTAGATAGCAAAACTATGTGCGTAGGAATCATCAATAGTGGATCTCAAAAAAAAAAGGAATCATCAATAGTGGAGACACCTTGCTGAAGAGCATGCTCCTGGGGAACCACGCACACGTATAAGGCGTCACCAGAGGGCTGATAGCACTGGCAAAAACATGTCCACAACCCGAAGACGGTAGCGAGGCCCATAAATTCAGAGGCAAACTGAGGCAGAACACTGGAAGTAAGAATAGACGCAACACAAGCATCAACATCAAACCATCGAGTGTAAGTAGACAGAGCATCACGATAAGACGGAAGAGCCTCCTCATAGGCCAAAACCTGCTGCTTCTAAGCACAAACCACAGTCTCATCAGCAAGCTTAGATGCGTCCTTGGCAAACTTAGGAGCATCCGCATCAAGAGCCGGTGGCGTCGGAGGAGTAGGAGCCTCAAGAGGAACCAGGCACGGTGGGCATGAGACCTCGCCAGGAAAACACCGTAGAGACAAATACCACACATATAAAAGCGAAAGAAGGCGACAAACTTGGTGTGTTAGTACCATCAAAACTTACTGGGCAACGTGGAATGATGACATAGCTTGACAACATATACATTGTATCTGTTTTTTGTTGAACAAATTGAGGTGAAACCAGTTAACCAGGAACCAACGAACATGGCAGCCGGAGGTTACTGGTCTGTCAAATCAGCTTGCAGCCCGCACAGGACGGAAGTGGCGGTGGCTTAACAGTAGACCAAGCCCAGCGGATGGATCGGGAGCCGGACTGGAACAACTGGTCAATGGGCCGGTGGATCAGAGCGAAGCAGCCCTGGAATCGGCAGATCGAGGTGGAGTGCCGGCAGATCGAGGCGGAGCAGAAGGGGGTGATGGTTGGGCGGGAGCAGCGGGATGTGGTAGAGGCTTTTGATCTAAGGGAGCAGCACGCGAGCATGCGGGGAAGCAACAACGACCAGAAGCAGACACATTGTGGACAGTTTTGCTTGGACTATGAGCTATGAGCAAGCGACAAGCTATGAACACGAGCGAGGAAGGAACGAGAGGCACTGAATCTTTTCTGTGAAGCTGCCCTTTTCTTCTCTATCAGTAGTATCATGTAACACCCACGATGCGGCTATATCTCCCACGTGTCGGAGCACGACTTAGAGGCATAACCGCATAGTAGGCATGTC
>NC_057803.1:329187871-329188978 GCF_018294505.1 Triticum aestivum
AACCCAACCGCGTAAGGAACGCAAAATCAAGGAACATAACACCGGTATGACGGAAACTAGGGCGGCAAGAGTGGAATAAAACACCAGGCATAAGGCCGAGCCTTCCACCCTTTACCAAGTATATAGATGCATTAAAGTAAACAAAATAATAATGATATCCCAACAATATCCATGTTCCAACATGGAACAAACTTCATCTTCACCCGCAACTAGCAACGCTATAAGAGGGGCTGAGCAAAGCGGTAACACAGCCAAACAACGGTTTGCTAGGCAAGGTGGGTTAGAGGCTTGGCATGGCAATATGGGAGGCATGATATAGCAAGTGGTAGGTATCGCGGCATAGCAATAGAGCGAGCAACTAGCAAGCAAAGATAGAAGTGATTTCGAGGGTATGGTCGTCTTGCCTGCAAAGTTCTCTGAGTTGACGAAAGCCTGATCCTCGTAAGCGTACTCAAGGGTACCTCGAACACGAACTCATCTCCCGACTCTACCCAAGGCAAGAACACAAGCAAAGGAAACAACAATCAACCACGGTGCAATGCACAAACAACATGATGCAAAACATGCCATGACATGCGGGATGTGATAAGCAATACATATGCGTGCTCCGGAAGGGAAAGATTGAACAAGGCATCAACTTGGCAAACCAAGTGCGCCGCTGGAAAGATGAGTTGATTTCGGCCGAAATCGATATAAAGATCACCGAAATCGGATGCACGGTTTGCAAATGGCAAGCAAAACAAGAATGGCACAATTCTGCGATTAACAACACGATGCCATCTAGAATGCAACAAGAAACTAAGCTACTGCACTCCAACATAACAACAAAGCACATGGCAGTGATCTACTCAAGATGCTTGACAAAATATGAACACTGAGCTACGGCTAAATCACACAAGAGCAGGTTCAAACAAGCATGGCAAAAGTGCAAAAGATATCAGCATCACAGACTTAGAGAAAATAACAACATGCCAGGAATTAACATCAGGAAGCCATGTTTAGAGCAAGCTAACAACATGCTACAGGAACATATCATAGCAAAACAAGGCATGACATGAATCTACTCAAAGCATAGAACACAAGTCCCTTACTGACCATAAGCCAAAA
>NC_057803.1:329189384-329190191 GCF_018294505.1 Triticum aestivum
CATGTAAACAATCTGCCAGGAACATTTTATAGCAAAAGTAGAGCAAGATTAAGTCATGCTAGGGCACTCCATAAATGCAAACAGGGGCATAGATGGATAGAGCATAACCATATGTCCAAATCATCCTTACTGAACATACTCAAAAGAAGCATGGATCTCACTGTAGCAATATGAATACATGACATAAAAATAACAGCAGAGCAAAGACTTGGTGAAATTCTAAGTCTCTGAAATCAGCAATATTACGAGAGCTACTTTGCATGCTTGTGCTAGTCACCACATTGATCACAAAAATACATGGCATACACCCCTGTAAAGATGGCATGGCATACCCAAAACACATGTAGAGCTCATGCCCATATGCAGCACACAATAATCATGGCAAAAATGACAAATGCTCATAATCTAATAAGAATCAACATCTAACATTTTATAGCACTCTTGTATCAACGATTTGGGCATCAAGATGGACACAAACAAGCAGGTCACAATGGAACAAAATAAAGAGCACATCCTGATGAACATTTCGATATATTGCATGCACAAAACGGAGCAACGGATGAGGAGTTATGGCATCACGAACAAGGGCATAAAATGTATCCCAGAAAGACTCGGAGAAATTATACCCCTCCGAAATGGATCTAGGGTTCCTCGCACGGAAACCGAGGCACGCCAGAGACTTGCCGGAGTTGGTGGAGAAGACGGCCGGAGAGGACGCCGGCGGGACGGGGCGGCGAGATCCGGCCGGATCCGGCGCGGCGCGGCGGCGGGCGACCGGAGCGGCGACCGCGCGCTCGGCGACGGGGA